>NW_009722493.1:88477-136019 GCF_000703405.1 Apaloderma vittatum
TTCCTGCACTGGGGAAGAATTAGCCTTTGCCCAGAACCTGCCAATAGCTTTAAATGTGGGTGTATTAGCAAGTAGTACTTGAGTACCCGAATACTTATCTGGCGTGTTAAGGGCTGTAGCTCATTTACTATCAAAAATAGGCTAAATCTGAGAGTGGCTGACTTCTTTTTGCTTTAGATTAAAAAGAAAACTACTTAAACATTAACAGAGAGGAAAGTGTTTCTGGATCGTGCTATAAGGCTTACTATTAATTAAATGCAATGTAAATTAAATCACATTAATTTTGATTATATGCAGTAGAAATCAGATACAGGACTCTATGGCAGTCCCCTTTGAGAATCCAGTAAGTTGATCAACTGATACCATAAACTTTAATTTATAAGCAGAGAATCCCACAGATGACTTCATACAGTCCTTCTAATTAGGTGGTTTGATCACCTCTTTTGAAAAAGATTCCCTGTTCACCAAAGTCCCTATAATTTTAGTTATCCTGCAGTGTATCTTTGTCTTTATAATTTGTCCTACAGTATATTTGGCTTGTGCTGCTCAATGCCAACAATCTTCTCGTTAGGTTTTAAACCTATTTAATTGCACCCCATTTCTGTTACTCAAATTCAGAGGGTTTTTTTCCCATGCTGTAATCCCTCTTCTAAATTAGAAGAAAAAGCCTCTAACCTGTTTCTACTTATTCATTTTTCCAAGATCAACAGATTATCTTTGGTAGTGCTATCTCTTGGTAATGATCCTTTCAGTGTAATTTCTGAAAATTAAATATTGCTCTTTTTCCTCTTAGCTCCTGTTGAGGGATGCTATCAACTATTTTACTTTAATCTAGATAGGTCTGGTCCACAGCAGCATCTTTGTCTAAGAAAGCAGCCTTCTTTATATATAATAATTTAAGTCTAATTTACATCCAATAATATAAGTCAAATAATATTACATTGCACTTGACTGCCCTGTGAACTGCCAAGCTCTCTGTTATTCTTCCCTTCAAAATCTGCCCCAGTAATTCCCACCTTCTTGTGATTAAGCTAACAGACCTGTAAGTGCTTCAAGAGAACATACTTTCTGGTTCTTCTCATTTTAAGTAGAAGGTGCTATGCTTTAAATATGTGTGTTTGTAATCGTTATCTTTTTCTACCAAGTAGTGTTTACACTGACACTTCTTTATCTCTGATAAGAGAAGACTAGAGGAAGAAAGAAACATATGGAGAGACAAAAAATGGTATTTTCCCTGCCATTGCCATTTGACTGTTCTGTGGCAAGTGGAGGGAGGTGAAACACTGGCACAGGTTGCCCCAAGAGTTGGTGGAGGCTCCATCCCTGGAGACATTCAGGGTCAGGCTTGATGGCCTCTGAGCAACCTGAGCTAGTTAGAGATGGCCCTGCTCACTGCAGGGGGTTGGACTAGTGACCTTTAAAAATCCCTTCCAACTCCACAGGTTCTATTATTCTATATTGTCAGTAGGGTTAACATGTAACTCTCTATGATATCACATCTTCCCTCCTGCAAAACAGAGAGGGTGTATACTATGGTTAAGGTGCTTTGGTACCTGAGTCCCTTTAGCCTCTACTCTTGTATTTACTCTTAGAGCAGACTGTGCTACCAGATGCATGATGACTCTCTGTTCTTCTCTTCTGTCTGAGCATGCCTGAACCTGTGTTTTGCTTCTCCTCACAAAGGAATTAGGAGACTCTGCAATAACACGGTCCTTTTCCATAGATCCAGTGAAGGAACATTTGAGGTTTAAGAGCCAACTTGGGAATTAAAGGAGCAGTAAGAGGTGGGAATAAGCTGGTGGGTGAGTTATAGAGGGAAGAGCTTAGGGTCAGAGGCCTGGCAGCAGAGCAGATGAACTTCTGGATGTCATTACAAGTGTACCTCTTCCCTGCTACAAAGAGTAATGAGACTGAGAAGGGAAATAAAGAATAAAATATAATAATAATGACATGTGAATACAGTCAACTGTGAAGTGCAGTTGTATGTGTCAGGGAAAAACACAAATTTACTTCATGATACCTTGTAATATTGTTCCATGCATGGGTGGTGTGTTGTTTTTGGGGATTGTGAGGTTTCTTGTGGTTTTTTTGTTTGTTGTTGGTTTGGTTGTTTGGGTTTTTTTCTTGCCAGAGAGTTGCAGAATTGTTAAATTTTGCCCCCCAAGTGTCTGATTGTAACATACAGTTTTTAACTTCTTAGGTGCATCATAAGAGTTTTCAATCATCCAAATGTAGCTTTACAAGGAAAACATGTTTCTTTCTCAGCTAATGAAATAGGTGGATTATGAATGTCACGACTGAAAGCTTGGAAAGCAAAAATAAGTGACAAGAGAAGGTGCCGGACAAAACTCGTGACGGTAAGGGATACGTATAATGCCGGGCAGCTGAGCTAAGAGAGGAACTATCAGGGTCTGATAGGAGATTTCTCTCAAAGAGACATGTTTGTGTCAGGAAAGAACCACTGGCCTTTTAAGGCCCTCCTTATGTGTTTCTTGGAGCCTGATAATGAAGGAAATAGGAATCTGTGACTGCTCGTAGAGAACAGGAACTGGAAAGTTCACCGTCACTTTGGTCTTGTGATGGTGGTGGTCTGCTCTGGGATCAGTTTTATTTGGTAACCTGACTTTATTGCTGTTTGCAGTCAGTGAGGATATTTTAAAATGTTAGAGATTTCATTGCTTGGATGTGGAGGGAGTATTCCCATAACTTTTTACAACTGAGTTAAGTTATGAAATGGGTTGTATGTCATAGACTGGAGAAAGTCAGCTAAACCTTGGGAAATCAGCAGAAGGATTTATGTAATAATTGGCGAAGTGACTGTAAATCAGCAGTGTAACAGATCTGTGAGAATGGCAAATGTCATGCGGTGATGGCTGAATCTCCAGCAGATGCAGGAAAGTTACAGTCCCATTGTAGAGACTGGTGAGCTCCTCTCTGGAACAACACATCAAGCACTGACTGTGCTCATTCAGTAGCATGACCTGAAATTGGAATAACTGCACAGAAAGGAGGATAGAATCAGAGAATAATGAAATGTATTGGGTTGGAATGGACCTTTAAAGGTCATCTAGTCCATCCCCCCTTGCAGCTGGCAGGAACATCTTTAACTAAATCAAGGTTAACAAGGTCAACATAAAGAGCTTGTCTTAGGAGATGAGAAAGACTGACTTTGCTTATCTCTAGCTGCTAGGTAGAGAGTGAAATAATTTGATTGCTATCTAGATGTACCTTTGGAGGGGAAGGTAGGTGAAAAGAACTGTTTAAGCCAAATAAGTCTGCTGCAGAAATCAGTAGGTATAATTTAGCCCTGAAGATATTGCCATTAGTTATTGGACACAGATTCCAAACAAAGAAACCATTCTGGAAGAGCTTCTGGATGGAGCATCGGGACAAAACAACTAAGTACTTTTGAGTTTAAGAAGTTTGAGGAAAGAGTAACAAGGCAAAGCAACTGGACAAGAAAAAAGATAACTCTCTTTGTTCTTGATTAACAATGGGCAGAACATGGGGTTTGTGCAGTTTCAAAGAGCTAGGAGAATATTCAGGATTGCTATGTAGCTTTCAAAAGGTAACATGCCTTAATAAAATTCAATTTGGTGTCTTTTTTTTTTAACTACTTTATAGCAGCCTCAATTAGTAACCTCACTGGTAGTCCCGGGAAATAAAAGCTGTAATGAGCACGTCTCTCCCTGCCCTAGCCGGAGCTGGTTCTTCAATGTCAGTACAAGTTCATAGTGCTCAGGCTGTACAAGGGTCAGTGTTCCTGCTTAAATTCCTCCGTAAATTGATATAAAATTTCACCACCCTCTTCTGAAAACAGATAGGCAAGTCTGGAACCATTTTTAAGCAGGAAAATCAGTCTTGAGCAGAAATCAATGCTTCTAGACTATATCATTGTGAACTCCCAATGCAAAGGGAAATCACTGTAATCGTTGGTCATATCTATGTGTCATAAATGCAGTTCTGATTTATACATCATACTAAAAAATCTGCATTAATCTTGAAATACAGAATTGTATTTCAAGATTGTATGGAAAAGCATTTGATTTTCTTAATGTAATTTTCAGAAGGCTTTGATCATGTGGCAGCAGTTAGGCAACAACTTTCTTGTTCTTTTACCTCAAAAGTAAAAGATCAAGTTTTATTGCTGTCAGTCTCCAGGAGAAGAGTAATATTTTTTAGGATGAAAGGAATTTCATATACACGTGAAGTCCCGCTACCTTCCTTAGCACAAATGATGTTAATATAAAACAGGTAGAAAATGACCTCCTAATCCCCCAAACCTGCAGAAGTAGCTTAAATTAGATACTCTTTACTGTATTTGTTATTGGCATGCTTATTTCCTTGTCTTTCTAGAAGGAGAATATATTTGTAAAAGGCAAATAATTATTTCTAACTTGTATTTTAGTCTGGTTTGTGGTAGGTAGAATACTAAATCTTGTGTTAGAATACTGTGCACTATGCAAGCTTCAGGGTCTTGTATTGCTGTGTGTATCTGTGTGCCTGATCACACCAAACCTGTTTGGCTTTATGACTGCAAAACGAGCTTTATTTGAATTGTAACATATGAACAACTTATTTTAGATGTACTAGGTGTTGGCCTTATTGTTGATTGAATGCACACTTATATAGATGTATATACACATATATACACTCAATTCTTTGGATATTTTTATTCCAATTTACACGTTTCCTTTGCAGATCTAAATTTTACTTCATACATCATCAGTAGTATGGACATGATTTATCTGGACCTGAATGTTAACTATACGTTTTTTAAAAGTTCTTAAGGTACAGCTGGAATACTAAATTACAGTGAAGGACAGGACAGGAATTCAAAATGATTTTGATAAATAGAAATCCTTGTCAGGAATGAGGTTAACCCTCAGGAGTGTTATAGGTAAAGTTTATTCTTCCTGGTGATGGACTACATGACCTTTCAAATTCTCTTCAAGCCCTATTGTATGATTGTGTGATCAATTAATTTTGGCATTTGACAGCTGCTGTACATATGCTATAGATAATTCTACTGTCTTTAATACTTTGTGATTTTTAAATTCATATATTTTGCATGTGAAACACTTTAACTACATTTACTATGTATTCTTATTTATGTGAAGATAGTAATAATAAAGGATGTGGGTCTGTTTCATTGTCTATTTAGCAAACATGTCTATTCTTTCCAGCCTAAAACATAGTACAATGCTGAATTTCTGTGAGAGGTTACAAAGCTATAAATTATTGCTCTTTGCTGTAAAGATATCTCAAGGTTTATCTGTTGTTTCTCCGGTGTTATTCCCATTAGTGTGGTAATAACTAAGAGGTAATTCACTTCATTTGCAAAAGGAAATCCTGTTTCACAAAGTAGTCTTGGGTAACATTCAGCCTGGAATCAGATTATTCTTTATAGCATGTTAAAGTCATGGCAAGGTGGTGTTCAGCTTGTGAGTGTAATTTTGTCTCACAAATAGGTAATCTTGTTAAAGTATTGTCAGGTTAATCAAAATTGATTTGTGTACATGAAACCTGGTGAATGCTGATCAAGTATCAGGTTAGGAAGCTCTAGTAGCAATTTTAAGTCTTTGATAGTTTCTCATTATTCTCGGATGGGATGACTCTCTGTACTCCTGGAAAGCCAAGACTGGATACAAACACACCACAACTACAACTTATTCTTTAGAAATACATTTTCAAAAGCCTAGCAGTGTGGGTCATTTTTTACAAGTCATATGCAGTGAATTGTTCTCCAAACCGTGTGGGTGCTTTGTGGGTTTCCCACTGTTTGTTTGCAGCTCTCTTGCTATGGGTAAAGGTATGTTTAAGATTGTAGCATGGTCTTTGTACATATGAATACCGGCCATTTAAATGACAAGTATTACATGGTGTATCTGTGGCGTAAGGAAATGCATTTAGAACTTCTGCACGTTCCATTTGAAAGACAATTCTGTGTGTTTGTGAATTTGTTGAAGATACATTGATTTTTATTATTTTTTTATAATTACATGATTATTAATATGAGTTCTTTATAGATGAACCCCCTGAAATGACAAAGAACAAAAGCTTTGCGGAGAGCCACCAGGAGCTTTGCTGCTTGCTCACACCCTCTGAAACTTAACAACATCTTATTTTCTTTCAACAGAAAGCTTTTCTTTACAGACTACGGGAACACTGCCAAGGTGGAGAGATGTGACATGGATGGAATGAACAGGACATGGATTGTAGACTCTAAAATTGAACAGCCGACTGCTCTTGCACTAGATCTCATCAATAAATATGTGTACTGGGTTGACATATACTTGGATAGCGTGGAAGTCGTCGACTATCAAGGGAGAAAGAGGCATACAGTAATTAAAGGAAAACAAGTAGGTGCTTGTCAAATTAGTAAAAAGTAATGATATAAATAAACGTGCGTAATTCTAACTTCAGATTTATTTATTTTTTAGTTCAAACATGTTAGACGTGAAAAGATCCATCTGCGTATTTTTTTATTTGCAATTTAGCCTGTTTTGCAACCTATGGACAAGCTCCCGTGCAGTATCTCATTACCAATGCACCATGTTATATCACACTCTCCATTATAAAAGATGTCAGAAGCAAAAATATGGGGTGCTGGAAAGATACAAGGGGATAAATTATTAAAGGCAAGATGTCCTTGTTCAATTCAGGAAGAAGTGATTATCAGACACAAGAATGTGAAAGGAACAGAATAGCGAAAGCAATTTGCCTGTTAAGACCAATCTGGATGCCCTTATTGTGTTGATGGCAATGATGCTTTTCCCAGTTGATCCGATGTTCAAAGGCATAAATACAGATGCTAAGACTGCAAGAGCTTTTGAGCAGGAGTATCAATGCAACACGGTTGCTTCATCTTGGGGAACGGGATAGTAGGGAGAGTTCCCTGGAAGTTGTGAGGTTTATCTAAATTGAGGGAAATTTAGCAAAGACCAGACTGTTCCTGTTGCTGCTTGGACTCCTAGAGCTGGTGTGGGTACTACAGTTATGTGTGCTTCTGTCTGAAGTTAGAGCATGTGAAAGTGTGCAGAGAGAATAAAGATTATACATGTTCTGCTGTCATTCACCTGGTTAAATAGCAAACATCTTCCTAATTTTTACCAAATTTGTATTGTAATACTCCAGATATCATTCTGGAATAACAGATCTTGTAAACTTTTTTTCTTTAAGGTAAGTTTGGAATAAATACTTAAAGCATTTTTCAGAAGCAATTGAGATACTTTTACAGGCATATAGCTGAGTTGTACTAGTGTTATAGGAGAGAAGCTTATTCTTTCTGAAATTTAGATGCAAGAGAGAATTCTTTATCAAGTTCAGATGAATTTTTGAAGTATCTGAGGAAGGAGAAGGATTTCTCTTTCTTTCAATATGGGTGAAGGGTGTTACAAAGTTTGGCATTGGTGTCTATTATCACAGAAACACTGTTATCACAAAAGGAGAAGCATATGAGTTGTCTTTCCACTCAAATAAATTGGTAATTTCTCTAGGTGTCTCATTTGCTGTGGTTTAGAACAACTGTTGCTCCAGGTTACTCCTCATTAGTCCAAGGAAACAGCAGACCAATAAACTATTCTCAGGAAATTTTAGGGATTAAAGTTTATTTCATAAGTGCAAGCATATTAAAAGACATGGAATATGTGATTTACAGTCCTTTGAAAGCCACCCAGGCTATTCTTTAGCAAGCAACATTTCCATTCATACATAAGATAGCTGGAAAGCTTCATGAAATGTAAAACACACATACATATTTTAAATACAAATAATTAAGTCATTATAAAATGCATTGTAAAAAGAGTCACATAGTTTTATAGTGTAAATGTAGAAAAACTCTCATGAAAGTTCAATGATAGAGCTTTAAACTCGGTGCAAATGAAAATAGGGAAGAAAATTATGCAGAGGAGAAATCAACAATTTGATACAGATGCGTTGTTATTTTCAAGGCTGTTTTCGATCTTTCTATAATTGCATTGAATTTCTATTGGGTCTTAATCAAAGACTTCCAGTGATCGCAGTGGTTTTTTTCTGGGTAAGTACAGAATGGCAAGATTTGTCAACTGGAGGGTGATTCCCAGAAAAGACTCAAATATTTGATGCACAGCAGCAGAGGGTTGTTTGATTTTGGTTTTCTGGGATTTTTTTAGTGATGTCTGTCTGAATTTGTGATTAAATGATCCAAGTAAATGCTTTGTAGTGAACAATTTTTTTATTAAAGTAATAAGATATTCAACCTGTGAATATCTGAACATCTATCAACAAATTATTTTTAATTTGTTCAGCTTTCAAAATTGCGAGTGAGATATTTTACATTTTCTGAATTTATAAATCAAGCACAACCGCTAGATTATCGAACAATTCATGTTTGAGCTATGACTGGATACACAACTAATGTTAGTAATTTTTAATCAATGTACTTCCGTGAGGAAGTGCTTAACACAGATTAGTACAAGCTTGGAATTGTCTTTTTGCAAAACAAGCAGTACTATGTGAGCACAACTATTATGAAGACACCAACACAAAAGGAACAGGAGGGAATTTGTTTATTCATGAGTTTACTTAATAAAATATTTGCTATGAGTGTATCTTGCATTATTTGCCTTGCTTTGAGTATAACATAATAAAACCCCCATAAATTCAACCTATAAAATGTGTTTAAAATATATTTATCGGTAAAGGTAGTTAACATATTAGTAAATGACAATTAACATAGTTTTATATCTTATTATTGGTGGAAATCAATTAATACTGAAATACACTGTTGTGATTAAAATATGCAGGATTTTTTAATTTAAGCCAGAGATACAGGGAAATTCAGAAGATAAGTGAATTTGGATTGCCAAATATTTTGCATTTTTTCTGCCTTTCTTGTACAAACTTTTTCAAATAAACTTCAGCCTACAAGAATGTGAACTATACTTGTACCATAGTTTATTACTAAAGAATATTTATTGAAATATTCAGAAATCCTTTTGCATGGTTTAACATGTACGATTCACAGTAATTTTTGATATTTACATATCAAAGATATACCTACAATATTCAGCTAAATTAATGGTATAATTTTTTTTATCATCATAGATTATGATGATATAACTTTTTCTTTTCCAGATCAGGCATCTTTGTGGTTTGGCAGTATTTGAAAATTACCTATATACAATTAATTCGGATAACCTCAGCATTTTACGAATAAACAGATATAATGGCACTGATGTTCAATCTCTTGCTAGACTTGACAACGCTAAAGAGATCCGTGTATACCAGAAAAGAACTCAAACAGCAGGTAAGCTCAAAATTCCCCTTAGTAGGAAACGTAAAACCAGATATTAGGTGAATATGCAGTTAAAAAGGTTGTTCCAGCGAAATCTGGAAGTTTAGTCACGATGATGTAACTCTCCGTTGCTGCTGCTTCTGCCCGGTTTTGTGTGCTGCCAGTTTTTGTGTGTCTCCAAGTTCCCAACACAAGTGCTTGCTGAGCTTTTGGCTTGGGAACCGCCGAAGAGCCTTGTTCTGCACATTTTCTGGCTCCACATACTCAGTGCTTTCAAAATTCAAAATTTTTAGTTATCTAGTACCATCCCCGTGTTTAGGTTTCAGAGATTCCTGGTTTTCTCTGGCCCTGCTTTTTGGTCCGAGTATGAACCTCGAGAGCGCCCCTGTCTTCAGGGTTGCCAAAAAAGCACCGGCTGAACTATTGGTGAGATGGGAAACTGCTGATGAGAGTTTTTTCTTGGTTTGTATAAATATTATCTCTGCCTTCTGTGAAAGAAAATTTCGTTTTTGTCTAGAATGAAAAACTTTTTTGTAATCTTGCAGTTTTGGGTAAATAGCAATTTGGGAGGTCTGTAATCCAGTGTGACTATAATCACGGCTCTGAGCACTTGCTAACGGCATTCAGAAGAGCAACGTGTGATTTGTGGGAATTTTATATGGTTGTAGCAAGAACCAAAATGTTTACAGTGATGCTTTATGAGAATTTTTTGATATGACTGATAGCAATAAATCGTTGCCATGACTGCTAGGACAGAAAAGCTAACGCATCACTTCTGGTGATCAACATCAGTGTTATTAAACACTGACTGCTTTTAGAGAAGCTTCTGAAGTGGGAACAAACTCGAAATGGATGGATTCTGGGTGAATTAATTTTCAGCCTATGGCTCAGAGCATTGATTTGCAGATGTCAGTGTCTGGAGGAGGCTGCAAAGACTCTTTCCTTGCTATGGGCTCCCCTCTTGTACCCCTGAGGGAGTCGGAGAGGTTGAGTAGAGGGGAGACATGAGCGGAGTCTAACCTTTTATTACATCCTGTGATTACTCTGTTCCTCCTGCCCTTTGTTCGCCCTGCTACTTCTTTTGTTTTGAATGGACATGTTTGTTGCTTGTCAAGATTCGCTGTAAAAGCTGCCTCAGCTCAGTAGAGCTTCTATATACTTTTAACAATATTGACCTTAAACCACTTGATTGCCTTTTTTTTAAAGAAAAAAACAAACAAACCAAAACTCAACTAAAAAGCTTGAGGGAAAGGAGAAAGAAGAGAAAAGCATTTTATTTGAGCTAAAATACTGTTGGCCTGTTGTACACCAGTTTAGTAAATGTAGGATAGCAAGGTAGACTTTTTCTTCTTGTCACATTTGCCTTAAAGAGCTTAAAAAAATGAATTTGTTATATTAGTCTGCTAGTTTAGAACCATATATTTGATATATATGAAATCAAGGGGAAGGACTTTTTTGACTTCAGCTGGATTTATGTCCGAACTGTAAAAATATGGGAAAATGCTACAAGGCTCATTCTGTTCTTTAATTCCTGCACAGGTATCTGCCCCAGCAAAGTACTGTTGAAGTTGAATCAATACTAAACTATGTTGGTGTAGAATTGACCCTGCTCTCAAAAAAACCAGCCAACCAAACGAACTAAAGCAGCAAATAAAAAAGGGGGAAAGTGTTTGGCAAACATTGTGCAGGAGCTTATTTCAAAAGGGGTGATTGCACACGACAATGGATACGGCTTGATTAGCCCCAGGATGGTTCTTTGGATTACTTGTCTGCTTTGGGTATCGTCATAACAAAACCACCTTTCTTAGTAGTTATATTCTGGGGAAAGATTTATTGTGACGCAAATTTCTCCCCCACCCCCGGCTTTTCAGACAGGAATAAAAAAAAACCCCGAAACTTTCTACATGGTGATGCATAGAATTAGCTTGCCTTAAATGTATTTGAATCGTGCTGTTTTTCACTTGTCGTAGTCAGAAGCCATGCATGTGAAGTGGACCCATATGGAATGCCGGGGGGATGTTCGCACATCTGTCTGCTCAGCAGCAACTACAAAGCACGGACCTGTCGCTGCAGAACTGGCTTCATTTTGGGGAGTGATGGCAGGTCATGCAAAAGTACGTTATTTAAATCAAAGAGTTTGACAGCAACTAATATTGCAGGGTGTTATTTAACATGAGTATTGCTAACAATAGAAATGACACGGGCAGCTTACGGGGAAAATTTGTTTGCAACACGTACCTGATGCTCTGTTCGTATACTCCTTTTATTGCCTTAAAATTATTTGATTTGGCTTAGTTCACAGAATTGACAAATTAAGCAAGTTTTAAGTTACTCAGTCTTACTCTTTTTTTTTAATATACTATGCATTCTCACAGTACATAGACACTGAAATACTGTTAAAATTTGTTACATCCAGTTTCTCCGTATACTATCAACTTGACTCAGAAGCAGACCATCCATTTGAATAAGTCAGGCAAGATTTCTCTCAGAATACCTTGTGAAAGCAAATTTATGTAAAACTATGGTTATACCCAGCACTAGGTACACAGAATCTGCTGATCACCTGCAGCCAACAGGACAGTCCTGAAAGTTTTGGAAAACACCTGTTTTTAGCTGGTTTCATGACCAAATGACATTTAGTTCAGACGAAAGGCATGCAATTAGATACTTTGGATGCCAGTAGGTGGATTTATTTGACCTTGGTCAAACCTTATATGGTTTTCACTAAATTCCAACAGAAACCCCTGAGATGCATTAGAAAAAGTATATATATCTTAGAAAATTTTAAGAGATATAATGATAGTACTAAGGATCTAAGGATATTTATAAGTGTTTTTGAGGAAAAAAATCACCTTACTAAGCTTCAGTTACTTGCAATGTCTACATGGAGACTAGTGTCAAGGTTGTTCCTCAGGGGTCTGTTCTGGGTCCAGTGCTGTTCAACATCTTTGTCAGCGACATGGATGACAGCACTGAGTGCACTCTCAGTAAGTTTGCTGATGACACCAAGCTGTGTGGTGCCGTGGACTCACTTGAGGGAAGAGATGCCATCCAGAGGGACCTTGATAGGCTTGAGAAATGGGCCAGTGCAAACTGCATGAGCTTCAACAAGTCAAAATGCAAGGTCCTGCACCTGGGCCGGGCTAATCCCAGGCACAAATACAAACTAGGCACACAGTGGGTTGAGAATAGCCCTGAAGAGAGGGATTTAGAGGTGTTGGTAAATGAGAAACTCAACATGAGCCAGCAGTGCACTCATGCAGCCCAGGCGGCCAACCACATCCTGGGATGTATCAAGAGAAGCGTGGTCAGCAGGTCAAGAGAGGTGATTCTCCCCCTTTACTCTGCTCTTGTGAGACCCCACCTCGAATACTGCGTCCAGTTCTGGTACTCCCAGCATAAGAGGGACGTGGATCTGTTGGAGCGTGTTCAGAGGAGGGCCACAAGGATGATCCAGGGGCTGGAGCACCTCTGCTACGAGGACAGGCTGCGGGAGCTGGGATTGTTCAGTCTTGAAAAGAGAAGACTTTGGGGGGACCTAACAGCTGCCTTCCAATACCTGAAGGGAACCTACAGGAAGGCTGGGGAGGGACTTTTTACAAGAGTCTCCAGCAACAGGACAAGGGGAAATGGGTTTAAGTTGAAGGAGAGTAGATTTAGATTGGATCTTAGGAAGAAGTTCTTCAGTACGAGGATGACAAGACTTTGGAATAAATTGCCCAGAGATGTTGTGGCTGCCCCCTCCCTGGAGGTGTTAAAGGCCAAGTTGGACGGAGCCTTGAGTAGCCTGATCTAGTTGAGAGGCGTCCCTGCCCATGACAGGGAGGTTGGACTAGATGATCTCTAAGGTCCCTTCCACCCTAGGCCATTCTAGGATTCTGTGATACTTGCTTAAATTTTAAAAAATCTCATTTGAAATGGGAATTATTTGTGTCCATGTTTTGTATCTCAGTATGAGAGAAGAGTGTGTATTAATTTGTTGTATTCCTTCCCTTTTGAAAGAAATTTACTGTAATCTTTTTGTCTTTTGTTTCTGAAAATCTTTAGGTAAAAAAAAAAATGGTGGTTTGTATTTGCTGAAGTTTATGGTCTTGTTAAATTAAAGGATTGTTTCAGTCATGGTTTACATTACCCTGATAGATCATAACAAATTGTAAAACTAAATGTTGACAAAGTTATATATGTTCATTTCACAATAGATGCAAAGTTATTCTGTGATCTAGCATTGCTTTTCACTGTGAACTGTTATAGAAAAAAAATAATTAGATGTAAGCATCTCACTGAAGTAATTTGTGTTTTAATTAAGGTAATATCATTAGCTAGATTTCCTGAGTTTAGATACCTTCAGAATATATGAAAGTTTAATTTTTGGTATTGAATAATGCTCCTGCTCCCCCACTAATTGTGCCGGCTAATTAAACAGTGACATTATGCACTGTTAAGAAGATTAGGCAGCATCAGTTGTTTATGTTTATAATCTTTCTTTTGCAGGACCAAAGAATGAATTGTTTCTTTTTTATGGGAAGGGACGCCCGGGAATAATACGGGGAATGGACCTGAATACCAAAGTATCTGATGAGTACATGATCCCGATAGAAAATCTGGTCAATCCTCGTGCTCTGGACTTCCACGCTGAGAAGAATTACATTTACTTTGCTGACACTACCAGTTTCTTAATTGGACGACAGAAGATTGATGGCACAGAGCGAGAAACAATCCTCAAAGACGGTAGGCAGTGCTAGCTGACAGTGACATTCGGAGAATCTCTCTAAGGGGACGTTGAACTGAGATTTACAGATAATATAAAGCTTTATTTAAATCCCCCCATGGAAAATGACCCAAACTAGACCTTGAACAGAGTTGGAGATACTTCTTTGGTTTTTACAACTTCCTGTTGAGTTTGCCTGCAGAAAGGTAAAGTTTGGTTAAGTTGCTCTGTTGTGAATTCTTTATCCATTTAAGCTTATACCTGTGAGGTAATAACTCCTACATTTCTACTGTATTT
Source organism: Apaloderma vittatum (assembly GCF_000703405.1). NCBI lineage: Eukaryota > Metazoa > Chordata > Aves > Trogoniformes > Trogonidae > Apaloderma > Apaloderma vittatum. The sequence continues at coordinate 102,760 of NW_009722493.1, forward strand.
GTTCAGTAGTTAGATACAACAGGGTCATAATATCGTTCTTTGTAATCATTTGCTGAGCCATCCCCTATCCTCGTGGACTTTATAAGGCTTCTTCAACCTATATCACAGTGTGGATTCTGGAACTTATTCAAGTAGTTTGGCAGAGTGAGACTTCCTGTAGTGTTTGTAAACTCATTAGGAAAAAAGCATTGTCTGCCTTGATGCATTTCCCATCGTTTATGTGGAAGCAACAGGAAGACTTAAACATTTTTTAGAACCTTAATTAAGATATTTGTACTATTTATTATAGCAATGAGAGGAAATACCAGCAGTTCTCTAGTTTCCATCCTTCCCACCACAGTTCACAGAATCTCCCTGCTCCGGAGTTATAGCTCATCATACTAAATGCTGTTTCAGTGATAAAACCTCCAGTTTGTCAACCCATGTTTCTTTTTTCATTTATGGACCCTTTTCTTGAAAGACTGCTTCAAAAGGAGGTAACGACTGCTTTAGCAGTATAAATATTAATCTTGGCCTTCCGAGTTTAATATCTTTACTTGTAAATTGAAGCTTGAGACAGTGAAAGTAACTAAAACACCCTTGGTTTTTAGCTCAGTGAACTTCATTCCCTGTCATTCACAACCTGTGTTTTAATCAACCCATCTCAGAAATTATCTCCAATTTGCAGTGCTACGGTGCTATTTAGATACATGGTCTCTCCACAGACCTCAGAGTGTGTACAGATATCCCTTCAAACAATAGTTACTTGGAATAAATGGCTCTTTACCCTATATTGGTGGTTGCTTAATAAGAGGCAGCTCTCTGAGTAAATAATGAATACTCACTTGTTAATCAGGTAATTCTTCATTTCACTGCAGATATGGAAATGAATAATGTATATTATAGAACTTTCATTGCTACACTTCTTTTACTAAACAACACACATTTCATTTTACAACAAAGTAATCGAAGTGTGGAGTCCAGGAAGGAGCAGTCGGTGTGTAGATTTACACCTTATAAGGTAACACCAAGGAGCATCCTTGCTGGAAGGTGTCCAACAGGTTGAGGTTAGTCTAACCAAACATATGCAAACGTGGATAAGCTTTTTATACCAAACCAGCAATTTGAAAAGATTCTTTTAAATAATGTTTAACTTGAATTTCTGCTCTTTATAAGTACAACATAGCAAGAATACCAATGCAATACCAAGAGAGTTACAGTTTATCCAACGTTTTATTGTTATTGTTGGTCTTAATACTTACAAAGACCAAAAAAAGTCACTGTCACTCTCCTTCCACGTCTTTCCCAGGAGATTACATAGTAGCTAGTACTTGATGTAGTTTCATAACTTTAAAGTATGCTTAAAGAACACTTGTTAATGTATTTTTCATGATTTAAAGATTTAATATGGCCTCCAGCCATACCACCTCAGCATTTATTCTTGTCAGCTCTCAAGAACTCAGTAGGGACCGATTAAATTGTTCCTTGGTGGCAGGCGAGTGGAGGAAATCAGGTGTGTCAGGAGGAGGTTTAATACTGACTCTGAACAACATCCTGCTAAAGAACTCTATTTGTGGTAGATGTCACTTCTTGGATTAGAAGTTGTCATTTTTTTGTGACTAACAGGTTTTGCAAGAACAGATAGGCTGGTTCAAGCAACACTAACTCAAATAATTGCAGTTTGCCTACATGAGAGCCTGGTTCTCCAAGCTGTTGACTGGGAACTGAGAACGCTGAGCACCTAACACTGCTGCAGTTATAGTTTGATCTGTGCTTGCTTATTCTTCAGGTAACAAACTGCAGTGTAGTATTGGTGACTGACTGACAGCCCGCAGCAGAGCCTAGAGCTGGCAACACAGTGGCAATAGTGCTGTGCTTTCACCAGAATTGGAAATTGCTGCAACCAAAGTTTCACGCTTGCATGTGAAACCCATTTTTTAAAGAGAAAAAAACCAAACAAACAAACCAAGAACAAATCAGATGTTTTTTAAAGGGCTTTAAATAATTTTCTCTTTAGGATTGTGCCATAGAATGCTCTGTTATGTTAAAACCTTCTGATATATTTAATATCTAATTATAGTATTCTTTATTTCAATTATATCTAGTTTAGAAACATAGATGCTCCAAAATTACCACTGAATGCATGGCAGCTCAAATACAATAGCTATTATATGAAATTGAATAGACTTGGAGCAAGATATTTGTAAGTTTTAGGAGGTATCTATCAATCTAATCTAATATTTAGCTTTCCTGTGGATACTAATATATTCCCGATTTGAACTGTTTTGTCTCCCAAAGAAGAAAAGAACACATCATTTTTGTTAAAAGGCTGATCCTATTAGTATAAAAACTGACCCAAAATGTCAAAAACAGACAGAATAAAAATAAAATGGGTTTTGAACAAGTCACTCCTTGTCCTCAAGATTGATTTTAGTCATGTCAGTCGTTTTTTGAGCAAAATCTGTTGAGACCCTTCCGAGCCCTAAAGGACTTTTCTTTCACTCCTGAAGCCTGTCTTTGCCTGTTGTGTTCAGCAGTCTTCCTCTGCAAGCCTTGGGCTGCAGGGTCTTTGGTGAGATGCTCCCTTCTGTTCTCCACCCTACCTTGTACTTCTTTTTTCTCTGTGTACTTGATCACCCTGAGTCCAAAGGCCACTCTCCCACTTTCAGGGAGTTCCAGCTAACTCTCGACAGTGCCTTTTTAAAGGAATATGTAGCAAAGACAGCGAGAGGCAGCAAATAAAACTGACAAGTGTCCATCAACCTAGATTGATCTTGCCCACTCTGACTGATCCACGGTTGTTTTTGTCCTTGGACTAGATGGTTCTTGTCAGACAAGGTCGTTGTGAGGCAAAGCGTGTCATTGTGATGTTGTTTCATATTGTCCTTCTGGAGAGTGAATTTTTGACACAATTGCTTCCTTCAAGCTTTTCAAATTACAAGGGAAAATAGCTCCCCTAAATTATGGTGATGTTTAGGTTTATCAGAAATACAGTTCAAAATGCTAATCTCCTTTTAGAAACTCATCAGCATATGCCACTTTTTTAAGTCATGTCTCTATGCCCATGATTGATTAACTAAATTTAGGCCTAATTTCCCATGTGAACATGGTGTAGTTGGTATGTTGATTGGGTATCTTTGCCTCTCTGTGATATATTTTGAACCTTCAATTTGCTTTTGGGTTGTTTTGATATATAGGGCAGATTCCCAAGTATAATTAAATTCCTAACATTTGGAAAAATCGGGAGAGGAGATATCAAGGACTGATGGTTTGCAAGTTTACTCTTATTTTACTGATTTCTTCAGCTATGAAATGGAATTGTAACAGAAGAAAATCACTACTTTTAGTAGCCACCAGTTTCTTTTAATGTTGTATTTTTAAATACTGAAAGCATACTAACTGAAGTGTCTCTCTTTATAAGGGGATCCTTGGTATGCTCTGTGAGTTTATATCATAATCTTTATATATTCAACATTATATTTTTTACTTTCTTTAAGAAGGAAATAGTTTCAAAATTAGCCAAAGAGCAGCATTTTTCAATGTCAAGGTATTTGTAAATGTTGCAGTCTGCTGACTTGATAGTGAATATGGTGATATTACAATCACTGAAAAAACATTGTTCAACAAAACCACTGCAAAGTAATTTATCATGTTCCAGCGCTACTGAGATTGTAACAGCACCTTTTATACGTGTTGTTATTGCATCCAAGTGTTATAAAAAGCCCAATATTTCATTTATTGAGTAAAACTGTCATATTTTATATCAGTATATTGTTGATGACATACCATATGTTATCTGTGGATTATAGTGAGCAGAAAGTTTCCTGTACTGTGCTAAATAAATTATTTAGAGCGTGACTCTGTAAGAGAGCTTTGCATTCCTGTCCACCACAAAGAATTTTACTGATTCCTTTCAGTGAACGAGATGGTTTATTAGAGTGATAGTCAGTAAAGTGGTTTGGGATCAAAAAAGTATTATCAGTGAAGAGTTAGTCCTAAGGAAAATATCTGATATGTGGCAAAATACAATGTGTATGTGTGCTGAGGCTACAGATGTTAGTAAGACCTTTCCATTAGAACTTGTTGATTGTATTTCAGTGGAAGAATCTGAGGGAAGATTTAGACAACAGCAGTGCAGCACCTCTGCATGATGCTATCACAGTAGAAATGACTGATAACAAGTTGAAATATCCCAAACCAGCACTTCAGGATTTAGTGAAGCTTTGTCTGGAGAGCTGACAGTTAAATCATATCTGTCTGACATCACAGTTCAAATAATGAACAGTCATGTTCAGTTTAGTGGATTTTATGGTGCGGATCTGGTCTAAGTGGGATTTCAGTAGGGTCAGTGATTTTTATCACAACGGTATCTTTTTTTTAAAAAAATGATAATAAATGAATTTTTACATTGTGATAAAAAATTTAAAAAACCCCAAAACAAAATAGAAAAACAACCCACCAGTGTTGATCAGAAAGTGATGTCAATACTGGTGAAAAATAATGAATCTGACAAAAGCTTGCATCCAGATGGCATTACTGGTGTAAATGTGAATGGGAAAAGCAATTTACATGCCTTTTTTCAAGTCTTGATGAATCCTCTTGTTGGTAGTTTTACTGTAGTATTGTATGTCGAGACTATGGCAAACAAGCAATACAGTCTTGCCAAGAAATGTAGTTAGGAGAATTGTTTTGGTTTTGTCGTTTTGGTGTTGGGTGTTTTGTTTTCTATCTATTGGATGGGTTTTTTACCCCTTTTCAGCTATACTGTCCTTTTTTATCACAGGAGAGCGAGGGTGCTGTGAATTCTTGGGCTCAGTGGAAGCTCTGGAGCCAGAGCTATTATGCTGTTACCCCATTATAATAAAATCATAGAATGCATTGAGTTGGAAGGACCTTTAAAGCTCATCTAGCCCTACCCCCTGCAGTAAGCAGGGACATTTTGAACTAGATCAAGTTGCTCAGAGCCCATCAAGTCTGACCTTGAAAGTCTACAGGGATGGACCTTGAGAGTCTACAGGAAGGTCTCCCCGGAGCCTTCTCTTCTCCAAGCTGGAGAGCCCAACTCTCTGGGGTTTTTTTTTGATTTTTGTGGGTTTTTTTAATCCATCTGACAAGATATCGAGTGGCCTAACAGTAAAATGAGCCTTCCCACCCCAAGTTTGGCCTTGAAAAGGATAGTAGAGCAAGCTAACATGGCTCCCTCAGGTGTAGGAAGGCGGTAACAGGCAGCTGCTGATCACCAGCCCCTCAGCCCTCTCTCAGGTGAGGCTGTGCTGTGGCCACCCGAGGTGATCGCTGGTCGGAGGTCTGGTCCTTGTGTCAGGAGGGGCTGGGGAGAGTCAGCCCGGAATAGTGACCCTCCAGCAGGGCTGTTAACATCTCTGAGCCGGACACGGGCCCTCGCTTGAGCTGGGAACTGGCGGTGTCAGAGGGTGTGAGCTGAGCTGCCTGCCTGCCCAGCTCAGGGGGACTTTGGACCTTGGGCTGCTTGTAAGTGCTGCCCTGAGCTTGTGAGAGGTTTGGTGTCAGCTGGTGGAGGGTGCATGGAGCAGCGGCTCCATCCTGCCCAGTGCAATACGTCGTGGAGCAACTGGGCAGAAGGGAGTAGCAGGTGTGGGGTGCTCGGGCTGCTGGAGACTGCTGAAGAGCGAGGGAGCTGGGAAGGTGGGGGTCACCAGTGTCGAAGCTCCAGCTCCTCAGTATTCCCACACCTCTGGTAGCACCTGAGAAATGGTGGGGTCACCCTGTGGATGGAGGAGTGACCACGCTGAGCAGAGGATGGCAGAGGGCTGATGTAAGATGAGCTCTGTGGCAAAGGCTGATGCCTGCGTTGGGTAGTGTCTCAGCCTTCACAGCGATACAGAGGCTGGGAGAGAATGACTGGAAATTCTCTAAATCTCACCCACTTGGACATTGAGATCTTTCTGAAAGAAAAGAGAAGGGCTATGGTGGAAGAGATATGGAAAACCTTGTCAAGGATTTATGCTGTTGGTTAAAGAATTAGGATCATGTAGGAGAGGGCAGAGCTTAGATAATGTTACAGGGTATTGGGTAGGCTTGAGGGAAAACTTGTTGCTTGAGAAATTGTTTTACTGCTTTGCAAATGGGAAAACCTCCACGCTGTATGCAGTGAATATTGTTGACTCATTTTGGTTCTGGATGGAGCCCTACTGCTGCCAAGCTCATGCGTCCATCGGTACACCCGTTATTCTTTGGGGTACACCCATTGGTCTTTGCTCCTCTGTTCCTTACTGTGTTAGTAGTTTGCTTGTACACTTAGCGGTGGAGAATAACTTGGACTGTTGTGATGTTCTGGCTTGCATGCTTTGCAAGGTCAGGGGACAATGGAACAAATGTAAATTGAATGTCCATTTTGCTTACTTTTTGATAAGAATGAAGCTTGTGATATGGAGAAGGTAAAATAATTTAGAGTACTTGAGCTGATCCTGGAAACTGTTATTGACTTGAGTGATATTGGTAATTTGGGGTTTAAAATTGTTTAGGATATTATTAAATAGTGATTTGCCCAGGGCCAGCTATGGTTAACATATGAAGGCTTATGGTTTAAAACAGAAATTTTATCACCATTCTTTGTCTTTCTGACAGACACAGCAAATATAGTTCACATTCAAGGAAATAATCTCTTTTAGCTATATATGCATCATGTATTGTCCATTGTATGTACTCATGGATAATGTCTTCCCTCTCTCAACAGATCTTGATAATGTAGAAGGCATAGCAGTGGACTGGATTGGAAATAATCTTTATTGGACAAATGATGGCCACAGGAAAACGATTGCTGTAGCCAGACTGGAAAAAGCCGCTCAGAGTAGAAAAACTTTGTTGGAGGGAGACATGTCCCACCCTAGAGGAATTGTTGTTGATCCTGTCAATGGGTACGAATGGGATTCACCTTTTTCTCAAACAGAGTGTATCAGACCTGAATGTATTTTTAATACTAAGTGAACTTTAGAATGTATTTGTCTCTAAGTTTCTGAAGGTAATTTATAACCCTATCCTTGTACAAATTGGTTTACAAACCTGAGATGGGCACTTTTTGTTACTTACTAGCATAATTAATTGTGATAGGCTGCATAATACAAAGAACATACTAGTGTGGTATAGTTGTAGTTTACTTAAAAAAATCAGTTACATTTAAGAAGGGAGTTGTCACTAGAGAATGAAGTAGGCAGGTAATTCTACTGTGTGGCTGCATTTATTGTTGTTTTCTTAGTACTAGAATGTATTTACATGATCAGGTTTTCACTTTTGAGCTTGTCCTTTGAGGAATGGAAGTGACTGCAGAAAGGCCACTGTTAATTAAGGTCGGATAGAAAGGATGTAAAATCAGACCAGAAACCATAACTGTACCTACAATTACTTTTGTTAAATTTTCCAGCTCAGTAAGTGCATAGCACGGGAAATAGTGTATGAAGATGTATTGTCTGAAAAGGGCTATTACGTAAAACACTTTTCTAATAAAATTGTGTGCCCTGCATGATTGTAATTCTCATGGAAGCTTTTCCTCAGGGATAGCATTTATTATGGCATTTTAATTATATTTAGAAAATATTAGCCTTGATTTAACCAATGAAGAAGCATTGACTGCTTTTTGAGATATAATTAAAACACATTAATGTAAATGTCTGTTCCTGTGAGCATGTTTTAGCTTATGACATGATAACTAGTATCAGGACAGACAGAAAGTTAATGGAGAAAAGCTCAGCAATTGCTGTTGAGTAGTCACATAAGTATTTGTAAGACATATTTTATCTTCCATTAAAATAAATACCATACTGACCTGCATCTTTGCCTGAGCTTTAGGGCATATATAGGTTTTATAATCCTGTTATTTAACCTGCTGTTTGAGTCAAACACGCAATAAAGTTTATGGGCCTCACAGATTAAAAAAATTGGTTGCTGCGCTTAGCACATATATACAAAAGAACCCAAAACTACCTTGGGGTGGGTGACTTGAAAAACAGAGAAAAGAAACAAAAAGGGTACATTAGCTTATCTTTAAATCTGTGTAATGTTGGTGCAATTTTTTCTTTATCTTTTCTAATTTATTATCCACATTGATCAAATTATACTTAGACATAAAAGTGTATTTCAAAAAAATTTTTGACCAGTAGATTTGGAATCATCTATGCAGGTTTGATTTTTTTTTTCCACTTAGGTGTTTTATTCCTTTGTAAATTTTAAAATTTAAATTCCGCGACTTCAAAGTACAGACAAATTAAATGGGTTAAGATCGCACAAGTTATTTTAGAAACATAAATCTGGTGAAATCGGGGGTGAAGCACATAAATACCAATTAAAACATAGGATTAATTGCAGATTGTCATGATGGTTTACCTCTCTCTAATGCTTAATAATTGAAATCCTAAATTTGACTTTAAATGTCTACTATCGAGTAAATATTTACAGCATATTGATGTTGCAGTGCATCATATGGCCTGAAATACTCTTTAAATGCTTCACAGATTACATGCAGGCTTCTGTGTGTTTCTTCCCATGAACCTGTTACTCCTTTGGTGGGAAGGGAGGGGAGAAAAAAGAGAAAAGCGTTATTTCGTAGCATATTTACCGCATTCTGCTTTTGTGTAAGATTGTGTATTTTAAATAGATGAAGTCAGAGTTGTCACCAATAATTTCTAAATAAAATATGAAAATCAGTTTAATTCAATAAGGAAAACAAAAAAGAAACATGGGCAGTGTTCTTCTGTAGTGTCCTGTAGAGTATTGTCAGGGAACTCAACTAAATGAATACTTCTAGATGATTTACTACAATGCTTGCTTAAATTTTCCCAGGTATTTTGGGCACTTCTTTTTTGGAGTTGTTTTGCTTAACTAGTGTTGCACTGTAAACCATAAAGCGATGCTAAAATTGCCCACTAGCTATTTTTCAAATAATTGTTATGGCTGATCTTTGTAAACATTTTTGTGAGAGAAAGAGTGCCCCTAATAGGTTTTTTTTTTAATTTAGCTGCTTTCATGTGGGATGTGAAGTTCACAGAATGTCAAGGTTATACAGTAGCTGCTAAAGCAAAGTGCAATTAATTCATGTATTGCAGCTTTTTTGATAGTATTAAGCTTAATAAAAAGCAAATTTGCATCATAATTACACTTGGCAAAAAAAAAATACAAAAAGTAAAAGCTTGAACTTTGTGGCAGATTCAGTAAAATTGCTGGTTTAAAAAAAAAATCTAAAAATCTTAACTCAGGGCTTAAACAATTCTTTGACTTTTCTTTTTAGTTAGCCCATTGGTATTTATGTAACTCATTACAGTTGGAGCAAAACAACGTAAACATCATTTCAGCAGCATCCAGTAGAAGAAAATAGACTTGTAGAAGTAGCTTTGGAAAGAAATGTACAAAAGTCAAAATTACTCTGGCTTGTGGGTATGCCTTTGCGAGCGTCTGCTAAAAGTCTATGGTATAATTCAGGTGATTAAAATGATATCTGAATGTTCATTTTTGTAATTTCCTAGCTGGATGTATTGGACAGACTGGGAAGAAGATGAAATAGATGACAGTGTGGGAAGAATTGAGAAGGCATGGATGGATGGCTACAGCCGGCAGATTTTTGTAACGACAAAGATGCTCTGGCCAAATGGTTTGACTCTGGACTATCACGCCAACGTATTGTACTGGTGTGACGCCTATTATGATCACATTGAAAGGATATTTTTGAATGGAACTGACAGAAAGGTAAAAGAAAAATACTACTGTTTTGCCACAGGCATGCTCTTCTTCTAGATTTTGATTGTGCTATGTTAAAAATACTTTTCAAGGTTTTTAAAGCCCACATAGCTCTGTGGCATGTCCAGTGCCATCCCCATTGAAACAAGCAATGTTGGCAGTCTCCTGCAGGGAGGCTATAATACAACCTAAAATTTTCATCTTTAGAAAGTGACACAAAACTTGACTTTTTCCACTTTTTTTTTTAAGTCTATTTTTCTCATGTGAAAATGAGTTACATTTTTGATTGAGCCACGCAGCTACAAAGAGCTTTTCAGTAGAAAAAAAATCTTCTTTTGGCTCTGCCAGAGAGAGTCTTTTGTTGAACTTCACTGGGTAAGCTGCTTTCAGTGAATCTCAGTGCCCTGTTTGAGCATTTGTGGTAATATGCAAAGGAAGAGGCACTCAACAAGTGCAGTAGAAGACGCAGAGAGATTATTTCAGACATTACTAATGGCTATACTACCTAAGTACATGTCTATATGGAAGTTCTGTGTTGTTTTGTAGAAATAACAAACAGAACAGACATCTGGAAAATGATTAAAGCTTAGACCGGAGTCTGATAATTTGGGGAAGGTTTACTGTTTTTGCTTCATGAAATTAATATCTAGACAGATGGAACTTCACCCTTAATTGAGAATAGTGGACATTAAGTCCTTCTGTGGGAGGATTTTGTCACAAAATGTACATGTCTTATTGCACATCTTCTCATTTAATCTTGACTCATGATTCCCTGAGTATGATGGCCTTGATAGGATCTCTCTGCAGATCTCTAGTACTGAAAGTAGTAACTGTAGGCATAGTCCTACCTGGGACTCATACCAGTACAGGCTCGTATTGCTTTAATATTGCTTTTAAAACCCTTCATATTGGGTGATCTCTTGTTAAACCTGTACTAATGCTGCAGTACTGCTCATTGTCATAATGGCTAGGTTAGGATTTACATTTAGCACTTCTACTTTTATTCCATGTCCATTATGGCCGTGTAATGGAGCAGAGAGGGAGCTAAGCACATTGGCACAAAGATATTTTTTTAAAAATTGGAGATCCTTGTCTTCCTGGAGAGAACAGGTCTGGGAAGGTTAAATGCAACTGCCATGGTTTACTAGCAAAAACTGCTGTTTTTTCTGGCTTTGTCTCCCCGTGGAACTGGTGAACAGTAAGAAGCCCCCATACCTTCGCAGGTTTTCTTTTGAAGTGTGTCGCCGAATGGTTCTGGTTTCTTGAAAAGTGTTTTTCTGTAACCCTGTGACTTAAATAAAATGCAAAACTATTTCAATAAAATTTATGTAGCTGATACTTGCTTTTGATACTGAATAATTTGTTGTTAATTATAGGATATTTTGGTCAAAATTTAACTGGGTCAGTAACATTTCTAATTCTGTGCCAGTACAGTGAAGAAACCCTAAAAGAATTCCACCAGTAACTAATGGATAATTGACTGATGGATTAATTTTGATCAAAAGCAGTTAACTGAGATGAGGAGTTTTGACCAATAGAATTGGAAACTCAGAAAATTCGAAGGGCAGAAGGGGATGATGTTTGTCACCTCAGAGTAGTTTTTAGTTGGCTTTATCTCCTTATTCTCTTGAGTTTGTGTCTCTTTTTAAATAGGGACAAGGTAGGGCATCTCCTGAACTGCTTTCTTTTGAGAGGCAGATCGGAAACACTGTTGGGCATTAGTTCAAGCAAGGACCCCAGCCAGCAGAAGAAGATTGCAACTTGGTCATTCCAAACTGCAGCTGCTGTGCTGAAACATAAAGGCAGGGATCCCAAAACTAGATGATGTATAGGGCTGCAGTTTTCTATGCCTCTTCAAAGTAAATCGTTCTAAATGTTGGTAATGTACCTGATGATGCGCTTAGACTCTTTTTATAGTTTTATTCTCATTCCGTAGGGGTTGAAAATACCGTTAAACTCTTCCTGCTTATCAGGCAGGTCTTGTGTAATGGTAGGTGCAGTTCTTGTGGAGTCCTGAGACTGGAGCTATGGCAAATGACAAGGATTTCTAGGGCCAAAAAAAAAGATTTGGGGTATAATTTATAGTTTTGTGTATGAGCTAATAAACATGAAGTAGAAGGTGCATTTTTTGGGAACAAACCGTGGCAATTTTTCTTTGTTGTTTGAAGGTATCAAAACCCAAACAGGAGAGGAAGTTCATAGATATAAATAAACAATCGCTGCACTTCACACTTCAACAAAAATAAGCAACTCTTAAACACTTATTCTTTGCTTTGCAGATATTTGATACTTGACTGATACTCAGTTATATGAAGAACCATGCTTCCTTGTTGGAATGAGGTGTATATTTACGGAACACAATGGTTGCATGGTTACCTACATTCCTCTGTATTATCTGACGGGGGACACTTAAAATGAATTTTGAATTTATATGAAGTTGGATATTGATACTGGTACATAGAACAGCTTCACACCCTTTCTTTGATTTTATTGCACTAAGTCATTATGTTTGGGTACGGTGCTTATCTCAGTTTTCCCACTTCCTGTTCTACGTTCTCTGCTGTGTATGCTGAGAAAAAGGAATAATTATTTTAACCTTGCTAATGCTCACCTACAGCTAATTGATTTCAGGTTGTCTACAATGGAAAAGATTTGAATCATCCTTTTGGCCTGTCACATCATGGAAATTATATTTATTGGACAGATTATATGAATGGGTCAATTTTCCAGTTGGATCTGATTACAAGGAACGTGACGTTGTTAAGAAGTGAAAGACCACCTTTGTTTGGGCTCCAGATATATGATCCACGTAAACAGCAAGGTATTTATAGCATACGTTTTCTCCAAAGGTCTGTTAAAAGGATGCTTTCTCTTACAGCCTCCTAGTATTATGAGGAGACTAGATAAACAATAGGAAAAGAGTATATCTCATGGCATGAGAAAGATGCTTTGTAATGTCTGAATGCATTGGTGTTCAAATTGGTCATGTCATACAAAAAATCTAAAAAGTAGAAAAAGTCTGAATTTCTTGTATTTACACTGCCTTTGTCATCATTAGGATAGATAATACGTACACATTGGTTCATAGACATATTTCACTGCATTTACCATGCTTTAAATAACGTCACAGACTGTCTTTTTCCTTTTTGTAATTTTCTCCCACATCTTGGTCTACATCAGCACCGTATAACTTTAATCTCCTGAAAGTACATGGTGCTGTTACACAGAATTGGAGTTAAGCGGCCTTTGAGGGTAGTGGAAAAATCCATAGTTGTTGCTACTTATAGCAGTAGATAAAGGCCATAGGTTTGCAGAGATGAAGGTGAGAAAACACCATTGCTGCTATACAGGTGTATTCACCATATATTTTACTGCGTAAAACTTTGAAATTCAATTATTCGTAGGGTGTCCAGATGATTAGTTGATTTTTTTCTCTCTAAGGAAAACCTATTACTGGTTAATGCTTGCTACCAAACATAAAACATCAGGAATTAGTATAAATAAAATACTGTTTAAAAGATAACCATATTAAATATTAGTGTCTATAGATTTTGTGAATCTCCATAAATAATATTTTTCAGACATGTGGAACACTTCCAGTTCAACAGTTCTTATGGAAAATTACACTAGTGTGTTGGCAGTGCTGTTATATCTGATTCTGTACATGAACCAGAAAAGTAACAAAATGTACCATTTCTCCAAATGCTGCTTAGAACAGATACAACATTAAATTGTCCGTGTTAAAATAGTGATTTATTTTATTTTTTAAAACTTTATAGGACCTATTACAAGTACTTTGTCCCTGTGAATAAAGCCCAATTTTATTTTCACAGTATCATCATCTTCAGATCTGGATGTGGGTGCAGTGCCTCGTTCATATCTCTTCTTGCCGCTTGGAACATTTGATGGTCTCTGTCATTTGTAATCAATGAATGACTTAGAGAGCAACTGATAAACCTGGTTCAGAGTAGATAGAATCAAAACGACAGAAAAAATATTAGGCACTTGTAGATAGAGAGAAAATACCCATTATATTATAGACACAGACCTAGAGCAAATGTGTACATATAAGTTCCTTCCTGTGTATGCAAAAATGATATACTTGATATATTTAAATACAGTATTTTCCCTATGTGTAAACTGGCTAAATATTTTGCACAGGTTTATTTCAGAGGTTTTACACACCATACATAATAAATATTTTTGTCGGTTTTCTTCTCTCTAGTCTTACTGTTTTGGTTTTTTTCCATCCAGCAAAGAGAGAACAGCCAACTTGTAATTGGTTTTATGTGTATGGAGGCAATGCCAGAAGTTTCTCCTTTCTGATATCGTAACATCTAAATTTTCAATATCTGAAGTGTAGTATGTGTAGTACATGTGTAGGAAAAAAAAAAGGTTCATTAATATGTTCTTTATTTGAAATTGCCATTGGAATTTTCCAAGTTAACTGCAGCTTGTAGGATCTTCCCGTTTTGTCATGCTCAGTGAAGTTGATCTTGCATTGTTTCCAGGGGAGCATAAACATTTATTTTAAAGAAGGCGAAGGTTTTTTTGGTGCGTGTTTCTTCTAAAAGAGCAAGATCGAGGCTGAATCACATGGTACAGAGAACATCATAGTACTAATACATCATTTTATGATATGACTTCTATTTTACAGCTTAGAAGCACTTGGCTCTGATATTCTGAGATTACCGTTTTGATGTTGCTGTCCACACAAGCAGAAACCATGTCAAATCAATTTGATGTAGCTGAATTGAGACTGGCATTTTTATTAGAAGGTCTTTTACAGGATATTTGACTGTGCCAGTCCTGCTTTGCTAAGTACTATGGGTAGCGATATTAAGCTGCTTCTGGTACCTCCTTTAGAAGAGGTGTTTTTTGTATCTCATGAGGCATGATCCCCTTGCAGAAGAACATTTTTTCTTGCTTTCAGAGATTAGAATTCATCTTACTTTCTTAGACTTAGTCTTTGGGGGTCTATGCATCAGGAATCTCTTAAAAAATGGGAAGGTGGTGGGAAGCATAGTAATCATCGGAGCTGAATTTGCAGTCAGCATGGGAACCTGCCAAGGCCTGTGGGTATTTTCACAGCAATGAAAGGGCAGATTGCTCTTCACGTGTAAGTAATTCTTGTGTAGGTCCATTTATAGCAGTTAAGATAACCTCTTCTGAAATTGTTTGATATTTTAACTTCTCAGATTGCAAAGAAGAGCTGCTGGAGTCCCAGGCTGATGCTTTTCATATGTGGAGTATGATTTTAAAGTAGGCTTACACATCTCTAGGGACTACGTGAGGTTAGATTGCTGGGAACGCACAAACATAAATGAATACTCATGAAGACACAGAATAGCAGTGACTGTTAAACGTCAATGCATACATCAGTGTATCTTTTAAATTAGAAGATTAAGCAAATGTCAATGATTGTGGGTTTTTTTCTTTTTTTCCTAAGAATGATGTCTGAGATGCAAGTATGTTGTTGTTTTAGCTCTGGCCCAATATTTTAGCAAATTGAAATGGAATCAGCCTAATTTAATCGTATACAAGTGGCAGGGCAACAGCTGTTCCAAAAGCTGACAAAATATGAAAAATATGATAATAGCTTTGGGAGTGGTTTTAAAATTTTGGAAATATTTAAAGAACACCCATATAAAATAGACGTTATGAACAGCAGTCAAGAAAACGTAATTTCATTAATATTTGGTAGCCAAATGAGTTCCGCAGCTTACTCAAAGAGAATTAGGCTGTTGTACTGCATTTCAGGACACGTTTTAGCCTAGGAGTCTTTTCAGTGAGACTGATGGGACTGAAGGTCTCATTGCACCTTCACATTGAAGAGTTCCTTAAACCTCACTTTATAAACCTTCTTATCTGGGGTCTTGTTGCTTTAACTCTTGGTACTTGTATTTTTGTTGTTGTCACTCTGTCTCACGTACTTAGCAAGTAACCTACTGCGTTTTAGTCTGTCATCCCAATTATGAGGTTAAGTAGTAACTTTTCATCTTCAAAACAAACCAGTTGGCTTTGATCTAGTGTTTTAATTTATATTTATTTTAAGTTTGCATTGGGCTTCAGAATCAGCATGGGTTTTCAAAGTGTTTTCTATATTTGTCTTAGTCTTTTATTCTATGGCCCTATTCTTTTTTTTTTTTCTAGTGATCTGAAAAACTCATGTATATTCTTTAATTGAATCACTGCAAGTTTCCTTGACTTGTGCTCTATAGTTTTGGATTCACTTTTGAAGGTTATATTTTGGATTGTTTGTTTTGGTAGCTTCTGATATCTCAAATCTTTGTGTTACTGACGTTCTTTGATTTGTCTAATGGTCGGTCCTAGAAAGATGTTTCAAGGCTGCTTTTTCTGAGGCAGTGTTCTGCCTGAGGTTTTCAAGACATGGATGCAAATACATCTCCTACTCTTTTGATGTTTTGTTCGTGTTCTTTGGGTTTTGGTGAGCATGGAATGGAGAGAGTTGATGGAATGAAGGAGTTGATTTTTGTACAGTGTTTTAGGTCCTAGTCTAAAACATGAAGTCAGGATCCAATAAAGCGTTTTAAGTGCTGAGTCTAAGTTGGATCTGTGCTACCTAAACTAGTGATGAAGCCCTCACACTTTATCACTGGGAGTGCCAGTCTTCCCTGTTCACTGAGCTGCGTTCTTGCCTTCTCCCTCGCACCCAGCCCAGTGGAAGTACAAGTACCACAGTGGCTTCACACAGCAGTCTGTGTTAATTGTTTCAAATAAATTTGGAAAGGTCAGTGAAGTTTTACTGTACTGCACATACCTTTTCTTCTAAAAAATTCTGTAAAATGGGTCATGAGAGGACATCTAGGAATAGATTATTATGAAGCGCCCACAGTGGGTATTGTAAGACTTATCGAGGTACATCTTAAATTATTTGTGGTTCTCTGATACTCATTTGGTATTTAAAAATGTTTCCCTACGCATGCAAGTATGACTCTGACAGGACAGTTTAATATGCATGTTCACAGCTACCTCTCTGAGATGTTAATATTATATTGTCTATGGGGAGAGAACTGATAGTGCTTTGACGAGAAGGAATTCTATTGGAGTCTGTTTTAACCCAGGAAGTAGATGAATATTGTGTACACTTACAAAGGAGGAGCTGAAGAAAGAACAGGAAGATGAAAAAAACATAGCTTTATTTAAAATTTCAGCAGACATGAAGATTTGTAGCTATCTCCAAACTGGAAATTAATGGAGCTTTGATCATGAGAAGTTGAATGTCCTCAGCAGTGAATCTTGTGACCTAAGTGACTTGAGTGGACTTTGGTTTTAAATCCAACTTATGACCTAAGTTGACTTGAGTGGACTTTGGTTTTAAATCCACTTTCCTAAGGAATGAGTGGTGAGGATGCAGCAGTCCTTGGCAGATGATTAAAACACCTGACAACTGTCAATATCTTCATGTGAACAGCGCACAGCTTTTGGAAAGAAACAACAGAACAAGAAGGCAGAGGAATAGCAGATGTGTTCAGACAGCAGTGAAATATCCACCGTGTATTCTGTCTGCCACAGATCTCTTCACACTTTTATTTTTTTTTCCTTTCCTTGCAGTCTCATATTTGTAATGTGTGCCAACGCCAATACACTTCCGAATGCTCCTTTTTATATACTGTTCAATTTGTCAAAACTACTATTTGCGTGTAGTTGTGTTGTTAAATATTTAGTAGTATTTATTCCCCATATAAAAAAACCGTGAGATAATGTGAGCGGATGGTGTAGCTGTGAGGTTTTTTATTTGTTCTCAGGGGTCGTTACAACCTGTAACAGATTTGTATTTTTTTTTAAACTTATTATAACCCATAGTAACTAAACTGAGAATAATATGTACCTAGAATGAGAGGAGAATAATTGTACAAAATTCTTCATGTGCTTACGTTCTAAAAATAAAGCTTCTAGTTCTGGCTGTTAGTTTTAAAATGGTTTTCCTTCTTTTCACAGGTGACAATGCATGTCGTGTTAATAATGGAGGCTGCAGCACTCTCTGTTTAGCCATTCCTGGAGGGAGAGTTTGTGCCTGTGCTGATAATCAGCTTTTGGAGGAAAACAGTACAACCTGCATGAGTAAGATTTTTAAAGGATATCCGAGTTTATACTTGATAAGGGATCAAGCCAAATCTGAAAATAAAACAAGAAAATGCAGTGTCCTACAGGCTTTTTTGTGACTCTATAAGACAAAAAAATATTCCTTGAATAAAGATTCTAATAGAACACAGTTTATTAAATATAGTAAAGATCATTCAAAGAAGACCAATTACGTAAAATACACAGTATTTGAGCGTGAAATGCATTTGAAAACATTTCATAATGTATTCTAACTACTTAAATGTTTCTCTGATCTCTTTTAAAGAGCATGAGAATTACCAGAAATTGAACTACATGATGATTATATTAAATTTGTATAAACTACTTTCAGATTATTATATGGACTATCTTTAATTGAGATCCCGCATGGAAAACGCTCATGCTTAAACTGTTCGTAAACCAGGTCAGGTCAATGTATTTATATGTATTAGGTCCTGACAGACCACGCAAATTTCATTGTCTTTCTTTTCATCATTCCCTTGGATGTATTTATTGAAATGCCAATTTAAAAAATTGTTTTAATAATAATATGTGGGATTTTCAATTAAAAATAATGATTCATAATACAGGTATTTGTTAAAATATTTAGATGTGATATAACATGTTCAAAATTCTTTGGTTTTGATCTCATTTCTTGAAGTATAGTGTGTAAAACTTCACGTAGGTCTCCAGCAATAAGCCTAGTAGAGATGAATAAATCATAAGGATTATTTCATAGCATGATGAACATTATTGAGCTTGCAATTACCTTGAATTTGACCCAAATGCATGGCTGGCAGAGCCATCACTGTTGCTAAAGAAAACTATTTTTCTTTCTAGCAGAAAATACTGGAAGGTGGACTTCTCACTGGTAAGATGGAATGTAAGCATTAGGAAGAGAGGTTAGACCCTTTCAGATCTGAATGGAGCAGGTTTCCTGCTTTTTGCCCGGCACAGTCCACTGCCCATCTCTTTCGAAGGACTCTGGTGTTCCTCATAGGGTCAGAGAGGGATGTGTCTGGTATTCACACGTGAAGCATTCTGAACCTTATGTTGAGAAATGTACCTATCTGGGCTTATCAATAAGCTTGTAGCTTCCTGCTTAATTCTACCTCATCAGAATGTTATCCTTTCTTCTTTGCCGAGTCTGTACCAGTGCATAATGCAGGTGTTTGAGTTGTTGCTTGGATACAAGAATCAGCTTTTCAGGAACTGTTTTCTAGCCCTTTAATGTGCACGAGAATTTGGTCTGTGTCTGTGAGAATATTTTCTTTTCGCTGTTGATGAGGTATAGCGATACTTTAAACTGATATTTTTACCCTGTCATCTACGCATCAATTTAAAAAACAGTTTGGGTGCCATTCTGTTATGAGTTCATCCACTGATTAAAAATATATTACCTCAAATGTACACTCAGATATGCATGCTGCTACAGGCTTCAGGTGGAATTACTCGAATAAGCAAAGTTTACTAAAAAATGTTCTGAAGAGTGATAACAAGAATTTATTTAGGTAGTGCTGCACTCTGCATATATCAAGCTGGTAAAATAGATGTGCTCCTTGGATATTTTTCCTAGTTCACCAAGAAGTGCTACCACAGCTGTGCAAAGCTGAACAGTTCCAGTGTGACAACAAACGCTGTATCCAGGATCGCTGGCGTTGTGACGGGGATGATGACTGTCTGGATGGCAGTGACGAGCAGTCGGAAATTTGCTGTATGTATGCTTTTACATTTTTAACCTGTAATTCACGCTTTATTTTTAAAAAGGGGAACAAAATCAGACTGGGGGTAGTCAGACAAAAGTGATAATTGCAGTCATTCACGTAAATCTTTCATTTTCTTTTCCTGCGGTTAATAATAGCAATACTTGCAAATAGCACTCCTGTACTCATTTCATAGCGTAGTACAAAACAGTCATCTTTTGGTTTTGACATCATTGTTTCTGATTCTTTAGATGTTGCTATTTTTTTTGCTTTGTTTCCCACTGCTGCACTTTTTTATATGGGTCACAGGATAATTCAGATTGGAAGTGGCCTCAGAATAATATTTCTTGTCCGAGCTTCCCAAAGCAGGGCCAGCCTCACCTCAACCCTCAGGAAAGTAACGGAGCATGGAAACCATCTCCAAAGACGTGAAGGACAAGAAAGTGATTGGGAGTGATCAGCGTAGGTTTATAAAGGTGAAGTCATGCTCAGCCAATCTCGTAGCCTTCTTACAGTGCCGTGACAAGCTTGGTGGATGAGGGAAAAGCAGTGGATAGTTTAGTAAGGATTTTGACACTGCCATAACATCCTCATAATCAAGCCTTCAAGAGATGGGGATTGGACAGAAAGGAATATAGTGAAATTCAGCCAGGTGAAACGCAAGTGGGGAGGAATAACTCCAGATATCAGTATATGGAGCTAGAAAGCAGCTTGGATAGAAAGGACCTTGGGGTCCTGGTGGTCAGTAAGCTGAGCATTGGTCTGCAACGCACCTCATGGCAAAAGTGGGGAGCTGGTTAGCTCAGTCAGTTGAGCATGGTGCTAACAATGCCAAGGTCATGGGTTCAATTCCCGTTCGGTCCCCATGTGTTGCCTGATCTAGTTGAGAGGTGGCATCCCTGGCAGCAGGGAGGCTGGATTTATATGATCTCTAAGGTCCCTTCCAGCCTAGGCCATTCTATGATCCTGGGCTGCTTTAGGAAGTGCGTCACCCTTGGGTTTAGGGAGATGATCTTTCCTTTCTGCTCAGCCCTGAGGAGGCCCTATCTGGAGGACAGCGTCTAATTCTGAGCTCCCCAGTATGAGAAAGATAAAGACTCACTGGAGCAAGTCCAGGAAAGGACCACTAAGATTGTTAAGGAACTGGCACATCTGTCCCAGAATTTGGGAGACCTGGAATTGTTCAATCTGCGTGGAAGGGAAGGCTCAGATGGAATCTTTCCAGTTTGTATAATACCTGATGGGATGGAATGAAAAACCAGGGAGCCAGGCTCCTCTTAGTAGTTCCCACAAGCGGGACAGGAGGTAACAGACACAAATTGAAAAGCGTGAAATTTTACCTGAACATAACGTGTTTTTCCTATGAGCGTGGTCAAACACTGGAATAGATTGCCCAGAGAGGTGGTGGAGTTTCTGTCTATGGAGAAACTCGAAACTTAGAGAAACGTGGTTCTGGGAAACCTGCTCTGTTTGGTGATCTCAACAGGTTCCTTCCAACCAGGAGCATTTCTGTGGTTCTGTAATGTATGTCCTACATACCACCATTAAAAACCCCAAACTAAGCAACAACGCTCCCCCACTTCCAGTTTTAAATCAGATGTACTTTAGTTTTAAAAATACAATTAGTCTGGAGCTGTATTTTTTTTTTTTTTTTTTGCTGCAGAGCAGTCCCACTGTTGAAATGAAAATTAATAGAAAATATACCAATTATATACCTATGTCATTCTTGGATGATGTTTAGCTAGCCTGCTGTAAAATTAGAGTTGCAGCAGTGAAAATTCCTTCCTGTACTCAGTTTCTCTCAACGCTTCATATTTCTATCATTAGATCATTTCTCTAAACCTCATCTCCTTTGCTCAAATGAAAATACTTTTTTTTTCCCCCCTATCAATTGTAGACACGAGGAACTGACAGTTCTGCTGGGCAATATTGTTCTGTGTCTGAAAACTGTTACCATAGTCTCTCATTCTTATCTTTTTGAGACAAAACAACTCTAATTTGGTTTTGGTGTTTTGTTTTTAGCTTTCTTCTGATAGATAGTAGGATTTAGCTTTATTTTAGATTTCATTGCTCTTTTCGGAACTTGGCTGAGTGATCCTAGAAGCTGGATGTCCAAACCTGGATGTATTTCTGCTGAGGCTTTTGTGAAGCTGGTCAGACTGAGAAAATATGTTTGTGAGGGTTGATAGTTCTGTTAATATACCCTTGGGTGAATTTTACCTGCTTCTCTCTGGCCTTATGTTGCTCATACATACTGAGCTTGTGATCCTATGTGATTCCTAGACCTTTTTCTCTATAGCTGTTACATAGCCAGAGGATATTTTTTTCCCGTGCATATTTTGATAGCTCCAGGCAGCAGTCACTACTGGTTCCTGTCCTAATTCTTTTAAAAACATTTGTCCGGTTTTGAATTATAGTACTTAGTAACATTTTATTTGAATACCAGATTTTCTTACATTTAAATGAGCTCAATTCATAAAGACAGGGAGAAGGAAAATCCTTTGTCAGAGGTGGCTTGATTCTGATTTAGTGTAATTTAGACCAGTTCATTGCTCAAAGCATGTATTTCTCAGAAGATTTATATAGATAGAAATGAAATTACTACGTGGTCCAAAATCTGTATGTGATACATAGTTTAGGTGACAAGTATGGTAACTTTAATCTCTTTTCAGCAGTTGCCATAGTAACTTAAATAGTTCTTTTTTAGTTAGTCTGAAATATTTGCAGTTATGAATGCGAGTGTTAGTAAATATATATATATGAGCAAACGCTTAGCTACCATTTAAAGCAATATCTGTCCCTAATACTAAAGTTAGATTTAAAAGAAAAAGCCTTCAAGTTTTAATTGTATTACATGGATGATAAGTTTTGATTTCTGGTCACTTCACAGACTTGTTACTTTGTAAGTATTATGAGACTTGCAACACCTTCCTGCTCAGGCTATTTTTTTTTTTTTTTTTAGTGTTCTTGCACCCTCCACACAAAACTCTTGCCAAGGGTTCATGTGTTTTTGATACGATGCTCCCTCTGTGTTGTTTTCAATAGGAAGAATAGGTAGAAAGGTCAAAGATAAAAGCTACTGAAATGTCAAGGATAAGCCTACAAGTCATCCTTTCATTTTAAATGCCGTTTGTTTCCAAATGTATGTTAACTTTAAGAAAGAGGCTGTGGATGGCTTGGTAGATGGAAAACAGCTTGAGATTGTTTTTAACTCAAAGTATGTAACTGCGTTTAGTTTATGGCTGTTGTGTAGATCAAGATTAGCAAGATCTCCTAATAATTGATCATAATATTCGCATAAAAGAAGCAGGCTAATAGTATTTACATAAATTTTGTGCACTCATCCTCTCCATGGTATTTAGTAGCTAGCAAAAACATGTTTGTAAGATATCGCATTCACTCTTGAAAGCCAGATCATTTTTTTTTTTGCCAGTTTTACACTGTGTTGCATATTTCACTTTTTGACACCTACAATTTCATGGTAACTAAACAGCAGATCTATATGTGGCCGTTGACAGTAATATGCTTCATTTTAGAAGCATTTTATAACCTGCCCAAGTCCCTGCTCGCTGTGGTATAATATTTTGGATATGCACTTAGCAACGTGCATCTGTTCCCTTTGGTGTTCTCTTTTGTTTAGATGCATTTCAGTTTGTAAACCTCGTCACGTTGATGCAAAGTGATCGAGGACATTTTTCTTTAAGAAAATAGCAGTGTTCTAAAATGCTGCTACCTTTTATCACTTAGTAGAGGATCCTGGTATCAACACTAGTGTGATAGGAGAATCTTTGCTATGTTTTATTTAATTTATGATACTGCAGTATTTTTTGACTGGTTTGCTGAACAATTTTTATGTCATTGTGATTATGTATGTAGGATAATCTTACTCATTGCATCATGAACGAATACTATTTAATGTATTATTTTCAACTGTTTTCTTTGATTATTAGAACAAAAACCTCTTTTTTTTTTTTTCCCTCCCCAGTCAATCATAGCTGTCCTGATGATCAGTTTAAGTGTCAAAATAATCGCTGCATTCCCAAGAGGTGGCTGTGTGATGGAACTAATGACTGTGGTAATAATGAAGATGAATCGAATAACACTTGTGCAGGTAAAAATTTTACTTGGTTCTGCATATAGATTCTCTCACTCTAGTTCCATAAACAGTTGGACTGCTCTGAGCTGAACTGAACCAGTCAGCTGCTAGTGATTATTGATACGTTAAATTAATTCAGATTTTTATGACACTAAGGCTGGAATACAAATTATATTTAATACTTATGCCTGACTCTGCTTTCCAAAGCAGTTCAGCATGTAATCTGTCCACATGAGTTGACTGTCAAAGCACTGTTTAGGTACAAACTTGTCCCAGCTAGATCTTCTGTGGCAGTTTGTTTGTTAACGTGCTGTGATGAGTGCTATGTCACTAGTAAGTTTTATGCTCATAAAAGCATAAAATTCCCTTTGCTACTTTGAAATTGTTTTCATGTATAAGTTTTTAACTGCGTAGTGGACTTTTAAGGAAACGCCAGGATGAGGATTGCTTACTGATTCCACTGCAGGATATCATGGAGTTCCAAATCTGTCCTTTTTTGTACAGAAGTGATATTTAGTGCTTGTTGGTAGCACACACTAAACTATCATTAAATATCTGATATACTAATGTCTGTATTAACTCTGCTGTATTACTGCAGATTGTAATATATCTTTATATCCTTTGATATTCAACTGTTTGCTTGCAGGATAGGAGTCTGATTTGGAGACAAGATTTTTCATTCCCTGTGTCAGTTGGCTATGGGTTGCATTTTGTATTTTATGTTCCTGCAGTGGCAAGCGCTCATGATTAAAAAATGCATCAATGAAATATTTTAAATTTATATTCTTCCTTTGTATTTTGGGCTATTTCTAGGGAAAAAAAAAAAAAAAAAGGAAAATGAAAATTCAGAATACCAAATGAAGAAATATTCTTCTGCTTATTGGGGTTTCTACTGTATCAGTCATGGTTTTTTAAATTATGGAATAATTCATATGCACTGTAAAAGCTTAAATTTGGAATTAAAATCTCTGTCGTAGTCACTGGCATTGTAGTTACGGGTTCACATTTTAAATAAAAATTTGAAGTAGCGTCAGTTCTATGTGTTAGATCTTTATTGAAGTTTTACTGTTCATCAGCTTTCAAATTAATTTATGCAGTTACATAGCATGATTTCATTTAGTAGTCTTTATTTCTTCATAATACAGACATACGTAGTTTCCTTTAATGAATCATTACAGTTCCATATTTTTAAAGACAAATATTCCAAGAACAGTGAGGCCAGGCACATCATGCACAATGTATTATCATTTTTCTGTATAAATATGAGTTTCACTACATCATTCTTTATTATTGTTTTTTGATATTCTCATTGTAAGTTAGACATTTTTATGCCTTGATTTTTGTTTTCTTCAACTCTAGAACTTATTTTATGAAACTTTAATGTTCTCCTACCACACGTTTCATATAATCACATATAAAACTTTATGTTCTCGTGTTGAAGAAATCACTAAGTATTCTACCTAACAGAGGTAGAACACAGTCCTGCAGATGACTATCAATTTTTTTTCTGAAATCAAAGGAAGTGAACAATGTTTAGTAAGATCAGGTTCAATGTGCAGCAGGCCAGGAGATGCTCTCCAGACTTGTAACTTCTACATACAGACATGCACCACGAAACCTAACAGATACAGTCCATTTCCCTTGCATTTTTGGAGTGTTTTGTCTTGACAGCAAGAACGTGTCAGGTTGACCAATTTTCTTGTGGGAATGGACGTTGTATTCCGATATCGTGGCTGTGTGACAGGGAGGACGACTGTGGAGACGAAACCGATGAAATGACATCCTGTGGTAAGTAGATTTTCTTTTGAGGGAGTGGGGAAATGAAATTATTTTATAAAAAGCTAAACATAGAGGGATCTCTTTTCACGTGAACTAATGGATAGGAAAAAAAAAAGCATGGAGGACCTTTTTGCTTCTATATAAACTGACAATATTCTTTCTAAAATCACAGAGTGTAATTGTGAAGTTTGTCTTGGTCATCTCAGTTGGAACAACGCTAGAAGGACCCAATGTAGCTGGAGCAACCTCATGATGAATAAACTTGGAGATGTACTCTAACCTTGGGCAGTTTTGATGTGGCTGACAGGACTATACAGTTGTTTTGGCATTTTCTTCTGTTTTATTTAGAAGATATCATGTAGGAATTTCTAACCTGAAATCTTTCAGTGAAGGGAAAACTTGCTTTTAAGTAGCAGTTCAGGCAGATTGTTTGTGTTGTCATCTTTGGTTTGCATTGGGTATCGAATACCCAGAGGTGTCTTGAGGGTTTAGGCTCCTTCTTATTTCTTTTGAATCAAGTTAGACTTTCAGATTGCTTCCTGTGATTTGTTAGGTTTTTTAAAGTATCTCATTTTCAAAAATGAATGTGTACAAGCACTGTTTAACATGTTAGTGGTACGGATGCACATACCCAGCTACATCATTTTTGTAAGAAAAAAGAAATCTGAAAAAAGTGCACATTCTGTTCAGAAGCAAATTAGGCAATTATAAAAGGAAATATCTGTGTGTAGTATAGATGAGTCTCTATGAATGATACTGTTTTCTACTAATTTTACTGAAATGCTTGGGGGAAATTGAATACTGACATTTTCATTTGGGATTTTATTATATCAGTGTACAGTAACTTTATTTCTTTACTGTTCTTTTCCTTGATACTTAACCTTCTCATTGTATAGTCTTCCATTTCCTGTGTTTTACTGGCAGTGCTATTGTAATTGGAGAACTTTTTAATATAAACAAGTGCATTGGAAGTAAGGTTTGTATCAATCATCAAGCTATAAGTAGTTGCAATATTGGCATGCTTAGTAACAAAGACAGCTCTGGTCTGTTGGGAATATAGGATCATATTATATGACACAGAATAATACATTTCAATGGTCTGTGCGGAGGAAGGATACAGTTTGGACTAGTATTTGCAGTTGAAAACCTTTTTTTTCCTCTTCAGATTATGTATTTGGCAGGTACTAGTGTTCAAAACAATATACTTGTGTAATTTATGTGCATAGGAAAATGGAAGAACATTACTGAAGAGGATATACTTTAAATAGGTTTTATTTGTTTTTGTACACTTTCACAGAATTCCCAACATGTGAGCCACTGACTCAATTTATATGCAAAAATGGAAGATGCATTAGTAGCAAATGGCTCTGTGATTCAGGCAAGTATCAAGTGTTCCATATCTGAAGCAGATACGGTAGGCACGACATAAATATTGCTTTGATACTCCCTCTTCTTGCCAGCTTGGCTCGTAAGTGGTCAGAGAATGTAGTATTTTAAAACTACTGACCTCACCTAGAAAGCAGCAGTATTGAAGCTGTGTATAAAGAATGATGCAGTGGATATGGTGACAGTTACAACAATAGTATATTCTGTACAACGAAGCATGATGTAAACTTTCATTATGAAAAAAGCCCAACAATCTAAGCTATTGCTCATGGATGTATTTTCTACTTTTAGAAAACAAAATAGTTCCAGTAACCAAAATATCTGACTTTTTTTGTTTTTTGTGGGCAAGTTCTTCTTAAAAAGTAGCATCTCTCAAGAGGGAAGGCTAGGAAGACTTTACAACTAGGTATTTCTTTTGTCTGAGAAAGTACATATTTGAATGTTCAAATGAACCTTCTCGAAGTGCCTGTGATGTGAGAGTGTTGTCATACCAGTTCTTATAACACTGACATGGTTCTTTGTCCACCACAGCATTTGACATTAGTATAAATTTATGAGGCTTGTGTGCTTACTGAAATTCTGTGCAAGGAGCCTCTTTACTGTTTAGCTAATGTTTTTCTTTTCCCTCGGCGAACATGATGAAATTATGGGAATTGCCTTAAGATTGTTGTAATGACTGCATCATTAGAGTAATGAGAAACTACATTTCCCCCTTACATATGTACTGCAGTCTTTCTCTACCGTACACTGTTGTTCAAGTACCTGGAAACATCTGTAATACTATCAAAAAGAAATTCTGACACTGGGTTTTCATTTTGGTTTTTATGGAGCTCTTTGTGTGTGTGTGTGTGTGTGTGCTTAACTGTCAAAGTTACCTTAATGAATCACTGAGTATAAAGTAAAACCATTGTGTTTGGAAGCCTGTGTAGTTACACACAGATAAAGAAATTAAGAAAATCTACAGTCTTCTCATGCTTGCTGGTGTCTGTAATTTAGTAAGTGTAAGGGTTTAGACTGTCCAAAATGAGAGTCAAGTGATGTTGGTAAACTAGAGTTAAAGAAATACTTGCATTAGAAGTAATTTTACTGCATGACAATAAACATACTATTTTATTTACTGCGTGTCGTTTTTCTCTTGCCTTTTTGGAAATACCCCTTTCTATTCACATATTTTATTCAGATTCTTTATCCTCTAAAATAATTGAAACAAATATTTGCAGATGATGACTGTGGTGATGGAAGTGATGAGCTGGGCTGTGTTCACTCATGTTCTGCTGATCAGTTCAGATGTTATAATGGCAGATGTATCCCAAGTCATTGGGCGTGTGATGGTGACAATGACTGTGGAGATTTCAGTGACGAAACCAAAACAAATTGCACCAAGGAAGGTTAGCTTTTCTTTTCTTTGCGCATTTTAATGCTTAAAAACACAGAAAGTACTTTATTATACATACAGAGAACTTGTCTTAATGAAAAAAAAGAGAAAATGCTTTTAACCTTGGTAAAGGTTGGAACGGAAAATATGTCAAGTGTAATCTGGTAATACAGGAGTGTATCATAGAAGAATGTGTTTGAAAACAGAATGGGCATGATACAGAGAAGTTTTACGTTACTGAATTATGCTAAAGGTGATTTTTGTCCTATTACAGACATGCAGGCTGCCTAGGTAAAGAGACAGTAAGCTGTGTTCCTTAAGTTACCATTTATATTTTCTGGAGTTCATATTTTCACCCACGTTTTAGTATGATCCAAGTTTTCATTGTTGTTTTTTCTAGTGTTACTAAATCAAAAATGTTTTAACAAACTATAGTCCCTTTTAAATACCATTCATTGCATTTATTTGAGGGAGGAGAGAATACTTGTAGCAAAAGATAAAGAAAAATCAGATTAGAATGAGGGAATATTATGCTCTCATGTTTTCCTCAGGGATTTTTCCACTACAAAGTAACTGTACATGATTTTATTGGTCCTTTTTAATTTTTTTTATTGGTCCTTTTTCATTAGTTTATATTCTATGTTACAAAACATTAGAAGTGCAGCAATAATAGTTTGGGAAAAAGAGGGCAATGATAAAATGGAAAAGGCGATCAGCTAGAAAACACTTAGAGAGTTAAGTACGTGATGAATAATTTGGGTCGTGTAGTTATTGTGCTTTGAAACATTCAAGGACGGTTCCGTAGCTGCGCAGAAGGGAGGTTCATTGCTGAGAAATTCGGAAAGACTCCAGCCAGTCTGCCAGGGCTATGATAACACAAGCTGGGAAGGTGTCAGCACCTTCTGTCAGAGCAGAGGCGAGACCTTTTGTGGGCTGGGAACCAGAAGATGGACCCTTTTGGAGAAAAGAGTAGAATAAATGAGGAGAAGGGAAGGTAGCTTGAAGGTGAGAGGCAGGGCTTGCAAAGCACCAGGAAAACTTCATCTGCCTTGCTCTTCCTTACACCTCCAAATTCATTCTTGTCTGACACCAGTGAGCATGCGCAGGATGAGGTTGAACTTTTCTGAACCTTCTGTTGGAGTGATGAGCTAGGGAGGAATAGTGTTTTTTGAGTGTTATACTTGGGGATTCTGATTTTGACTCATTATGGACTTAACATGTTAAAAAAATCCCATGAGCAAATTTGTCATAGTAATTTATATTTTTGTAAGCAACCCTGTCTCCAGGAAGATGCAATGGGAAGGAATTCCAGTGCAGTCCTGGTGGGAACTGTGTGCCTGAGCTGTGGCGCTGTGATGGAGAAAAGGACTGTGAAGATGGTAGCGATGAAAAAGGCTGCAATGGAACTATACGACTGTGTGATGAAAAAACAAAGTTCTCCTGCAAGAGTACAGGTATATGCTTGCAGATATGTTTTTCTCTCATTTACACTTCGTATGTGTGTGCATGTGGCTGCCTGTGTGATTTGATCTACTATTTGAATACTGCTTCTGAGTACTTACTGTACTCAAGGAAAAGAATATTAATATACCTCCCCGGACCTGTTTTCTGATTTACAGTATAAAGTCGATGGGTTTTGAGATTGCTTAAAGATGAAACTGTTCTTTATGATAGTACATATAAACTCAAATACTTACATGTAGCATTTAGTAATGTTTCAACAATGAAATGTTTCCTTGTATTTTCCATCTAGAAGTAAGTTGATTGAAATGATATAAAGTAATTAGCTAGAAGACCGCAAAGAATTAGAAATGCAGCACTGGGAATTTGAACCACAATATTTAAGGAAAAATACATTTTTTGAGAATGTTTAAGATCAAATTTTGCTAAGTATGTCTAATGAAAACATCTGAAAAGAAAGTTACAGACTTTACCTGAGGATATTCTGCAAAACAATGCTTCAATGGAACATTTTCCTAAAGGACAGTCCAGTTAAGGAAGGAATTAATGTATGTCAGTATTGTCAATGTATGTTACTGTTAATGTATGTCAATTTTACTTTTTTATGTTATTGTCAATGTATTGTTAATGTATGTCAATTTTACTTTTTTTTTTCCAAAGCCTAGAGAAATATTAGGAGTGAAATAACTTTCAAAGCAAAATTTGTTTCAGGATGTAATAAGTATTAATGTTACATTTAGATAACTATAATTATTACAGGAACAGAGAATATATTCTAATGCTTCTATTAAAGCTAAGTATGATTAATGTTGTGGTCTAGTTATGTGAGCTCTGTCCAAAAGTATATGTGAACATGTATGGATATAGTAAGATACTTTACTGAAATCTACAGCATGAACAGAGTTTATTTTTAATAGGTGAACTGCTTAGAAATTCTTGAAGGCTTGCTTCTACTTTGATTTTAAATTTATAGAAATTTTAATGTCCAGGTAAATAAATATGGAATAATGAATGTTGTCTAAACAAAACATTTCCTTTTGAGTTCTTACAGTTTCCATAAAGACGTGTAGAAAAAGTAGCTGTTAAATGAAATAGCTTACATAATTAAAAAGGGATTATACATTTTTAATGAAGTAGACTGATAGAAAGCCCAACACAGAAAAGAGACTTCTTCCTCTTTCCTCTATTCCAGAGTGCCTAAAGGGGGAAGAGGTGTCAAATTTTACTGCCTGTTTATGTGCTTGCCTGTGTTTACAGTCGTGCACAAGGAGCGTCACATCTCGGTCACTTTACAGGATGAAGGATGAAATGTGACTTTTCTGGCTGCCACATATAAATGCAGCCAAAAAAGTTGTTTTCATCAAACATTTACTAAATGCAAGGGTATATCGCTTTTGAATATTGAAAGACTTCTGTCGTGTGTCTCCTTAACCACTTTCTTGTTGAATAAAAACGTACTTCTTATTGTTCTTTTCCCTTGCATGTCTTCTGGTTTTACTTTGTTTTTAGACCTTTAGTATTTTTGTTGGTCTCACTGGAACTATCTAGCCTGTGAAGTTCTGGAGCTGCAGCATCCAAAGTCAGCCAAAACGCTGCAGAAGACTTGAGATAACAGAGTTCAGAATGACACTTCTAATTGTTTCAAGAACATCATGAGAATTTTGTGGGTGTCTGTGATGAAAAATATACTAGAGTTTGTGCAACAGTAGGATATGAGATACAATAACTACCTGATTGACTGCTTTTGGGCTGCTTCTAGCCAGTTATTTTCTGCTTTTAAATTAGGTTAGACTTCTTTTAAATTAGACTCGACTAAATTACGTTAGTCTAAGATCCAGCTTCCTATTTTAAATTCCAACTCTATCTTCCAAAAATTATTACAGGCATGTACTTCAACTCCGGTTTGTGTACTACATAAATCTATCCTTTTTATTTCATCTTCCTACTTTATGGTTAGTAGTACTGGACCCAGAGCAGAACCTGTGCAATCTCACTTAAAAAGTAATCAAATTACTCTCATGATCATAAACAAGGACTTCTGTGAAGACAAATGCAAAAGAGCCATGAATACTTCAGTTTAGGAAGCAGATCTGAACTGTAATTTATATTTGTCATACTTGGTGCTTTTAATATTTCTTTCAAGAAGCAGTTAATTTTGTATGTTACCCTTTTTAATGCTACCTTGTGGGATATTATTTTATAGGTGCTTTTTCTCACATGTTAATGTGAGGATGAAAAAAGAAAAAGATGAGGGAAGTGGGATTTCTTTGGAATGGAAAATAAGGAATGTACAGAGAGGTGAAATAAAGTCAAGGGGTGATTGGCACAGTGATCCTGGAACGGGAGAGCAAGAGCTGTAGTACTGTCTGGATGGGGAGTGTAACTCAAGATGCAAGTGTGTGACAAGTAGAGAAGAATGGAGAGAAGTTGATACTGAGGCGGGTTGAGAAGGACAGATTTTCAATAAAGAACATACGAAAATAGGTAGGGCTTCCGTAAAAATTTTAGCGAGGGCTGAGGAGAAGGAAAGGGTTGCTGTGGAGTGATATATGTTACGAGATGATTTTTGAACGAGGAGAAAATTTAGTAAGAGTGTAAGAATGGGATACATGGAGAAGTTCAGAGGGTGGGTGGAAAGGGTATCGGTCATCAGGTGGGTTTACCAGTGTTGCTTCCCCTTGTTCCCTGCCTGCTTTGGCTCCTTGCTCACTTTTAGGCCTTGAGATCTTGTACAACTACTTTAATAACCCTTTTTAACGAAGTGATGATTTGGAATGATGAGATTTCTGACTGGAGGAGTGGATTCAGCTGACTTTAAAAAAGTGTAAATAAAAGCACTACAGCGAATAAACTAGGAAATTATGTATTTTGTTCCAGTACTGGTTTTAGCCTCAGTTCATGGTATCCTTGTTTTCTGTGGTAAGAGTTATTGTATTTAGGCCCTGAATTTGTTTCAATAACATGGTCATTTCTGGCATTTAAAAGCTTTTAGCAGAAATCACAGAATCATAGATTGTTAGGGATTGGAGGGAACCTCAAAAGATTATCTAGTCCAACCCCCTGCCAGAGCAGGATCACCTACAGTAGGTCACACAGGAACTCGTCCAGATGGGTTTTGAAAGTCTCCAAAGAAGGAGACTCCACAATCTCCCTGGCCAGCCTGTGCCAGGGCTCTGGCACCCTCACAGTGAGAAAGTTTTTCCTAATATTTTTGTGGAACCTCCTATGTTCCAGCTTGTACCCATTGCCCCTTGTCCTGTTGTTGGACATCACTGAGAAGAGCCTGGCTCCGTCCTCCTGACACTCCTCCTTGATGTATTTATAAACATTTATGAGATCACTCCTCAGCCTCCTCTTCTCCAAGATAAAGAGCCCCAGCTCCTTTAGCCTTTCCTCATCTGGCAGATGTTCCACTCCCTTCATCATCTCTGTGGCTGAGCTGGACTCTTTCCAGCAGTTCCCTGTCTCTCTTGAGCTGAGGGGTCCAAAACTGGACACAACATTCCAGATGTGGCCTCACCAGGGCAGAGCAGAGGGGCAGGAGAACCTCTCTTGACCTACTAGCCACTCACTTTCTAACACACCCCAGGATGTCAATTGCCTTCTTGGCCACGAGGGCACATTGCTGGCTCACGGCTATCCTGCTTCCCACCAGCACCCCCAGGTGTCTTGAACCGCTTTACCCTGATAG
>NW_009722494.1:0-515 GCF_000703405.1 Apaloderma vittatum
AAACCCATCCTCACCAATGCCGTGAAGACCATCAGGAGCTGAGCACATGCGGAGGGCACATCACAATTCAGGATCGATTCACTACCTGGGCTGCTACTTCTGAGCACGTTTGGAGGGGGCTTGTCAGCCCTGATGAAACGTCTGCCAAAGCGCCATCTGTTCAGGTCTGGCAGGCAGGCCCTCTATACATCATCTCTTGGTCCACATACACTCTAGATTAGCTCAAGTAAAGCACTTGGAAAGTTATCTTGCAGCTGCAGGAGTAGATAAGTAAAAGCAGAGAAGCAGTTAGGCGAGGACCATGAAGAAATAGGTCTCAGTTACTGCTTTATTATGACCATGAATTAGTGGGATCACCAATTCATTTTGGATGTTTTCTGTATGAAAACAAACTATACCCAACCAATGACCAACATCCACATGCATTAAAAAGAAGCAAACACTGGATACTACCTTGTCTCTTCTGCACAATTCTTTGGGGACTAGAAGGGTGGCAAAAAAAACCCTTTCACAAT
>NW_009722495.1:0-6335 GCF_000703405.1 Apaloderma vittatum
GGCCGGCCCAGCCCTAACCCACGACAAAGCCTTTTCAAATAAAGCCAATACATCTATAAATTCTACAAATCTGACAAAATTCAGCAAAAGTTGAATGGGTTTCCGGTATTGGCTATGATGGATCTAACTGTTTTCTTCTACAAATAGCTTGTGTCATATACCTCTCTAGGTTCCCTTCCAGAGAAACAAATCCTTTACCTCTGGACATTCTGCTAACTGAAGCTCTAGCATACTTACCCCAGCACTCCTGCCCAATGCCAGGGTCCAGTACATCGCCCCTCAGCAGCCTACTAAGAAATAGGCTCACTGTTAACCAGATGAGTATTTGGATTTCTGTGTTTTCCAGACTCTGTGTGTGTGCACTTGCACACATTCATAAAATCATAGATTCATTAAGGTTGAAAAAGACTTCTAAGATCCTCAAGTCCAACTGTCAACCAAACACTACCACGACAACTAAACCATGTCCCTAAATGCCACATCTGCAAGTTTTCTGAACGCCTCCAGGGATGGTGACTCCACCACTTCTCTGGGCAGCCTCACACAATATCTTCAAGAAAGCCTAGAGCTTCTAAATGCCGGTGGGGATAATACCCACACATGGGGGTTACTCTGAAGGTAGCAGCAACTTTCTGAGCCCAACCATGGAATATGTGATATAGTGAAATTGCTGCTCTATTCGCTGATTTACAGGTTAGAACCATGGTCAGGTGAAATGAATCTAGAGTTCATTTTAAGGGCAACTAGCCTCATCAAACAAGTGATGTACAATAAAACAAAAAGAGGAAGGGCAATCAAAAGTAATTTTCCCTCATGTTCAGCAATCTTTTTCTGATCTACTGAGATGTATTGACCCAACTTGTACATAAGTAGGGAATTACTTACCCTGCACAACCAGATATAGACGGATAGTTGATCAGACAATCAGGGATGATTAGCCAGGTTTCTTATGAGCATGACATTCTTAGTTCAGATGTTAAAACAAAAGCCATGTAACATGAAATAAAAGGCTACAGTCATGCCTGGGTTTTGGAAAAAAATAAAGTCAGATCAATGGGCCTGGAGAGAGGGAGCTGTCTGTGAAACACATGGGATTCCAGAGTCTCACTGGTGTTTAACTGCCTTTTCCAGCACAGCAGGGTCCAAGACCCGCCTCTCTCTGAAGAGTAAATGGAGATCAGAATGATGGAAAGAGGAAGACGTGACTTTTCCAAAGGCCACCCAGCTTCTTGGCTGTATTGGGTCAAGCTTGCAGCTTCTGCTGGTAGGTTCTCCTCCACCAGTCTCTCCTGTGTTCTGACTCTGGGGGGAAAGGTGAATGGCTTACATTTTTTCTGAACTCCCATTTCAGTAAAGTGTGACTTTCTGTTAGCACAATATAATTTACCAGGATCTAAGCCAGATAGTTCTGAAATAACTTGTGAACTAAATTCTCACACTGGACCAGAAGTCTTGGATGAAATGTAGAAGATTTTAGGAGGAAATGAGGTGATTACCTAGACAACAAGATCTGGATTTGAACAGCTTAAGGAAGCTCAGGATTACAATTGTTTTCTTGCTTTTTATTTCTGGCAAGTTCCAAGACAGAGAAGAAATTCATTTTGGATGGAGGGAGAGCTCTGGAGAACTATTTTAAAAAATACGCATAATCATCTGAAAATTAACACAATTAAATTATATTACAGGCTTCCATGGCTGTTGTCTTTCATTGGCCCAATTTCAAACTTGCCAGTTTTCCCAGTGGAGAGTGTGATTTTTAATTCTCTCATTCTTTGTATGAAAAAAAGTAAGCCAACAAATTCAAGCAGCGCTTGAGTAAAATAAAACTCCAAAGTCAAGGTAGGAACATTCTGCCCTTCTACAAGTGCCAAATTCACACTACTGCAATTGCTGGTTTGAGAGATGAAACAGAGGTTTCTCTAACATAGCTTGCTTTCTGTGCAGAGGTAACATTATTTTCTAGAAAGGCTGAGCCCACTGTCTCCCATTACTCTAGAAAACTTACTATTCCTGGAAAACTAAAGATAAGGCCCCAGATAGGAAACTTGACACAGAAATGTATAGATGTCAGGAAAGAAAATTAAGATTTCAGTATTTTAGTTGATTATAAATATAAGAGAGAGGGGGAGGGAGCAGCAGAAAACTTTCATAGAATCATGGAATATGGTGGTGGAAGGGACCTCAAGGATTATCCGGTCCTATCTTTCTTGTGTAAAGCACAATGGTATAGATAAGACGGCCCAGCACCCTGTCCAACCCAATATTAAGTGTCCAGTCTTGAGGAGATCTTCCTATAGAGTCTCCATGGGGAGATTATTTCAATGACTGATTATCCCTGTTGTGAAAAGTCTTCTTTTTGTACCTAATCAGACTTTCCCCAGGAGCAACTTGTACCCAATGTTCCTTGTCTTTTCATATGACTCCTTGATAAAGGGAGTCTTCATGTTCTTTATAGCCACCCTTTAAATTCTGGAACATGGTGATAAGATATCCCCTAGGCTTTCTCATTACAAGGCTGAATAAGACCAGTCATCTCTGTCTTTCCTCATATGACAGTTTCCCAGTCCTTTGATCATCTCTGTGGTCCTTCTCTGGACTCTCTCCAGACTGTCCACATCTTTTTTGTATAGCAAGGACCAAAACTGAACACAGTATTTCACCTGTGGCCTGAAAAGCAATGAGTAGACTGGGATAATGACTTCTTTATCTCCACTGGTGATGCCCCTGTTGATGCAACCCAGCATGGTGTTCGCTTTCTTTGCCTCTGCAACAGCATGCTGTGCACTCATATTGAGCTGGTTGTCCACCAAGACCCCAGGTCCCTTTCCACAGGGCTGCTCTCTAGACAGGTAGATCTCAGCTTGTTCTGCCCTCCTGAATTATGTTTGCCCAGGTGCAAGACTTTACTCTTGTCGTTGTTGAACTTAATATGTTTCTTGTTAGTCCACTCTTCCAGCCTCTCTAGGTTTTTCTGCAGGGTGGCTCTCCCTGCCAAAGTGTCCACCTCCTCATGTAGTTTGGTATCATCACCAAATTTCATCAAGGCACACTTGATCCCATCATGCAGATCACTTATGAAGATATTAAACAGTGTTGCGCCCAATATCAATCCCTGTGGGACCCCACTTGTGGCAGGCTGCCAGTTTGAAAAGGAGCTATTTACCAGTACCCTCTGGATGGTCTGCCTGTCAGTCAGTTCCCCACCCAAGCACGCAGACCTAGAGTATAGACTATAACGCACGTTTCTCTAGGAGCAGGCCATGGGAAAGTGTATCAAAAACCATGGAGAAATCCAGATAAATAATATCCACTGTTCACCCCACATCAACTGAACATGTTACTTTGTCATAGAAGGTGATCAGCTTTGTCAAGGACAATTTGCCCTTGGTGAATCCATGCTGGCTTTTCCCAATCACATGCTTCATTTGACTTGTGATAGCCCCTAGGAGCATTTGAGTCACAACTTTCCCAGCAACTGAAGTAAGACTGCTGGGCCTAAAATTTTCTGGGTCCTCCTTTAAGGCCTTTTTGTAGATGGGAGTGACATTAGCTTTCTTCTAGTTTTATGGGATGTTCCCTGAACTTCATGACTTCTCAGAGATAATGGAGAACAGCCTCACAGTGACATCAGTCAGTTTTCTTAACACCCTTGGGTGGATAACATCTGCGTCCATTTATTTTTAGGGGTCAACCTCCTGTAACAGTTCACATATCAACTCTTTCTTCACTGGTGCTGGGTCTGTGTTTGCAGGAACCTGGTTTTTAATTCCCAGGGCCTGGGGCCCAAGAGTGCTGGTAAAGACAGAGGTTAAGAAAGTGTTGAGAACCTCTGCCTTTTTGCCATTGTTGGTGACTATTTCACCTCTCCTGTTTAACAGCTGGGGGAATATATTCTTTCTGTTTCTGCTTCTTTACATACCTGAAGAACCCTTTCTTGCAATTTTTGACATTTCTGGTCAGTTTAAATTCAGGCTGAGCTTTTCCTTTTCTAACTACATCTCTGCATGCCCTGGCAATGGCCTTGTAGTTCTCAATGTGTATTCAATTGCTTTTCTGTCTCTGGTATGCTTCTCTTTTGGTTTTGAGAAGGCTCAGAAGCTTGCAGTTAAGTCAAGGGAGTCTCTTGCTCTACCAACTTCCCTTACCTCTAAAGGGGAAGAAATGGTTTTATGTTTCTAGGAGAATGTTCTTGCAAAACTCCCAACACTCACTACCTCTTTTGTCCTCCATGGAAGCTTACCATAGAATCTCTCCCAGCTGAGCTTTGAGCAAGCTGAAATTTGCTCTTCTAAAATCCAAAACCTTTGTCTTAGTACTAACCTTTTGCGTGCTCAGCAGGATCCCAAAGTCTACAATACTATGGTCACTGCAGTCGAGGCTATCACTAACCAAAACACCACAAAGCCGATTTTCTTGGATGGTGAGTAGCGAGTCCAGTGGTACCTCATTCCTGGTTGGCATGTCTAACACTTGTATGAGGAAACAGTCCTCGTGCCAGGAATTTGATGGATGCCATGCAAGCTGCTGTGTGATTCTGACAACAAACATCTGGAGAGTCACCCATAAGAACCAGGTTCTGTTGACCCAAAGCTTGCTTGAGTGACCAAAATATTGCATCATTGGCCTAATTGTCTTGGTGTGGAGGTCAGTGGCAGATGTCTGCTGTAAGATCCCCCTTGGAGATCACCCCTCTGATCTTGATCAGATGCATTCAGTAGGACTTCCATGATCACTGCAGTTGACTTGTATACACTCAAGGTTCTCCTTAATATTCAGTATGACTCCTCCACCTCATCTTCCTTGCCTGTCTCTATGAAACAGCCTATAGCCATCCATTGCAATTCTCTGGTCCTGTGAGTTGCCCAGTCATGTTTCAGTTATTCTTGTGGTATCATAGCTTTCTGACTGGAGGCAGAGCTCTGGTTCTTCCTGTTTGTTCCCCATGCTGCATGCATTGGTATACATACACTTGAGGTTGTTGGTCTTCTGGTTAACATCCTGGGAGGCAGCTAAAGAACATTTGTCACTGCTCTGGTTCGCCTGGCTTATTCCCCAGATGGTTGCAATGGCATGAGCACTGCCACTTTGGACCCCACCCCCCGAGTCTTTCAGTTTAAAGCCCATCTCAACATGCTGGCCAGCCTGCTGCTAAAGATTCCCTTGCCACTTCTAGACAAGTGGATCTCAGCTTTGTCTGTCAACATATTAACATAGGATTTTAAACAGAAGCTAAGCAAGGAGGTTTTACAATTAACATTCTCCTAAAACTCAGTGTGTCTTCTACCCCCTACCCACACAGAGGGAAAACCCTAAGTTATTGAAGATAAATGAAGAATAAAATAAAAAAAAAATAAAACCAAGGCCTTCAAGCTTGTATCTAACAGAGCTCCCAAGGTAATGCCCCAGTCCTTATAGCCCTAGGACAGCTTAGACTTCGCTCTGGTGTGCTCCTATGCATGGCTGGTGGGACAAAAGGGACTAGAATTCTTGGGCCAATAAGTAATAGTCCTAGTATCACCTCCAGTTTCAGGGTTAGGAAATAATTTGCACCAATCGCAGCTGTCCTATCCATCCTATAATATCTCACATAGTTGTATCTAAAATAACTTGGATTACTTCTTTGGTCATTAGACAGGTAGAAATACCTTTAGAGTGAGATTCATTTCACCTGTTTTTCATTTAAAGATGGGAAAAAATCCCTCTGAAAGTGGCAAATTCTCTCTTCTGGAAGAAACTCAGACAATTGTCTTACATGAAACATCTACCCTGCAGGTGGGCAAGACTGATAATTATGATCTTAAGAAGCTGCACAGGAAATGTCATCCCCTCTTCTGGGATCGCCAGGTGTAATTAAAATCATTCCTTGTGGTTGTGGAAACAAACTTTTTCCTGCAAAGACACTCGAGAGCTTACAGATGTTTGTAACTACTCACATACCATGGCCAAATCAATTAAGTGCATAAGCCCTTGCAATGACAACATAGATTTTAATTAAGGACTTGTTTAAAACAGAAAACCCCTATGAAATCAAATATGGGGTGAAGAACAGAAGCAGCTATATACTGAAACTATTTGCATATAGACAGCTCTTTAGTTTTCCTACATTTTTAAACATTTAAAAGATGGTTATATTTTAAGTAATAATTTCTTGCATTCGCCAGG
Source organism: Apaloderma vittatum (assembly GCF_000703405.1). Classification (NCBI taxonomy): domain Eukaryota; kingdom Metazoa; phylum Chordata; class Aves; order Trogoniformes; family Trogonidae; genus Apaloderma; species Apaloderma vittatum. Next base: position 6,163 of record NW_009722495.1, read on the forward strand.
GACTATGAACACATTTTCTACCAGTTTTGGAGGCAAAAGTGTGAAGGCACTTAAGTCAGTTTCAAAATCCAGTTGATGTTCACTTAACTCAGTGTTCATCTCTGAAGTCTCAGTTTCTTAGGATAGCTGGAGAGAAAGTTGAGAGTAATTGAAGACTGCAGTTACATTCCTGC
>NW_009722495.1:6366-17891 GCF_000703405.1 Apaloderma vittatum
AAGGCAGCTGGACTGTGAGCTGTTTCCATCAGTATCATAGTTACTTGCCAACCTCGAAGTCCCTTTTGTGAAAGGGATGGATTTTTTTTATCTCTATGACTGGTTTGTGTCATCAAAGCAATGTAAAGAATCTAGAGTGCCAGCTCAGAATTTCTGTGGAAGGTGAGTGCAAAAGGCTATGATTCTTGTAAATCCACAGTATTCTGGGGACTCCAGAACAAAAATAGCACATGGTCAGATTTATCTAGGAGACAAGCTCTAGCCTCAGTGCAAATGAACAGATTTGCACAAGGTATTCTAGGATGGACAGGCCCTAAACCTGCATGCTACTAACCTAGAAAGCCTTTTTTGGTCTTGAGCAGACAGCTACATTTTCAACTTATTTCTTTCAATTCCTAAGCAGAAAGACCACAGTAGGACTGAGTAATTTGCCTAAAACCAGCCTGAATCACACAGAGAAATATGGTACTGTGAAAGAACAGCACAGTACACGGCACAGCAAGCAGATAATATGCAGAGACGCAGCTTTTGTTGAAAAATGACAAGCCACTGTGGAAAGCCACAATGACAGAAAGAGGAAGAGAGACCTCTTACATCACTCACAGGACCTGTGTAGAAAGGACTGATTTTTTCTCTTCAAGGCTGAGCGCCTTAGCAGGCCCACATTGTTAACCACTTCACAGCTGGCAGCATGTTAAGTAAAGAAGAATGAAGGCTTTGCCATGGGCAGGATTCACCTGGGCAGGTAACACATCCTGAGGAAACAGCTTAAACTGTCTCATATTGCAGTTGGTGAGGTGGGATTGACAGTAGCGGTGTGTACTGGCACCCCTGGCAGAAAGAGACCTGACTTATTTCCCCTTACATTCAAGTTGATACACCAGGCAAAGGATGTAGTGGAGAGGGGATGCCAAGTTCAGTCAATATGGCAGATTTTCCATGAACTCCATTTAGAATGTTGAAAATTGTGCTCCTTGTTTTTTAGAAAAGGGAACTGGGACGTGTCTTGTTTTTATATATCAGATAGATAGATAGGTGTATAGATAAAGATATGTATGAAATAAGGAAAATGAGGCATAAATATATTACCTTTTCTTGCTTGATTTATTACTGAGTGAAAAGAAATCACACTCTCTTGCAGCAGGACCAGGCCTCAAGTGCTCTTTTGGACTGAAAGCTAGAGGAAAAATGAACATGTTTTCTCTGAAGCATCTGCATTGTCAGCACTGGAAAATGCTCAGGATTTCTAAATGTTAGTATTGTGGATAGTTTGGCCAAAGCTGGGACTTGAAAGGCAAATCACTCAGACTAAATAGACACTGCCCTGAACGTTCAGACCAGCTTATCCCAGGAAGCTGATGGACAAAGTGAGCATCAGAGCAAAACTAATAAAGGAAAGGTGAAACTGAGTCTTTAGCACAGGGGCTGAGTGCTATAGCCTTGAAACGGGGATTAGGCATCACTTAAGAAATACGTGAACTTGATGCTGTATGTCTGCACAACTGCAAATTTCTCCCTAAGCAGACTGGCACTTAGAGAGAAGATAGTGTCCCGTGTAAGAAAGTATATTCAAGTGCTGCGGTAATTCAGCATTTCATACACACTGTCAAGTAATTTGTATGCCTACTAGCTCTGTTTAAAACAAGGAAACAAAGAGATATATGTATAACTAAATGATAACTAAACAGATCTGTTTTCCCTCGTGTAACCCAATGTTCAGCTTTTGTGGAAGTTTAGTCATACATAAATGGATTTAATGGATACAACCCTTGTGCTGACAACCTGCTTAAATCAGTACAGAAGCATACATACCTGTCTAACTACTGCAGTCAGTTACAGCCACACAAGAGCATTTGCCTCCCCAGAGCTGCACTCTTTTCACTGTATTTGTATAAAGCTTATAACCATATATAGCAAAAAGAGAAATTAATGATTTATAAAGAACTCTCATTAGGGTGTACCTAAACTTAGTAGACTAAACTAACACGAGAAAACATTCAAGGATAACATATGAGTTCAGAAGTGTAAAGTCTACACCACTTTTTTATTTCTACAGTGTTCAGATAATTTTTCTTCCCACCATCTTCAGTACCGAGTCTGTCTTTTCCCTTCTCTATTTTTTGTACAACCTTCAGTGCCATCTCAGTAACTCCTGGACTACTCTGAAACTGCTTTTAGAGTTCCTTCTTTCTTTCTTACGTCTAGGTACTCTAGAAAGCCATGCAAAGTGCTTTCATTCATGAAGAAAGGTGGAAAGGTCTAAAACTAGCAATTAAACCAAATCCAAAGCTACAATTTCACAACAGATAGAGAGCAAAGCCAGAAAAAAAGAGAGTCTAGAGAGCAGAGGAGGCCCCAATCTTACAGTAACATTGGTTCAGTCACGTTGCCTGCCTGAACAATCAGTCAAACCCTCAATTATGACATGTAAATATGCATCTTGATGTGCAGTACTTATGCAGTTGACAGCCATCCATTTTAAATGTTAATAACACCTTCCTGCAGGTTACTATAGCTTCTTTTGCTGATGTTTTTGAAATTTGGTTTGTCCCAAACATCTGAGTAGCCCATCGTTTTTATAATTTTCAAATATCCTTCTATTTTCCTTACAGTACTCTTGGAGAACTACATTGCTTTGCTGTACCCCTATATTATACTGTGGCATGCTTTATGTCAAGGCATACAGGTATGGCTATTGATCCTATTATTTGTCTACCAAGGATTAATTTAATTAAAGTCAAAACCACAAATGAGATTAGCTGACAACTATGATATATCACACAAACTAGTTCTTCAGGGATGTTACCATGTTCGATGTGGTGCCAAGCAACTGGCCATTTATACCAGATGAGCAGATTGGCTCATCTTAGAAAATATGCACAGATCTTAAGTGTACAGCTAAATATAAGTCCTTCAGTTATCCTCATGATGACCTTAGTGCAAAGAAATCCCATTGGTTCTTCAAGCGAAGCTGTCCAGCTATGGGGAGGTCTGGGACTGGGCAGGGCTTGCAGATGAGCCTATAAAAACAATGTGGTTGTAAATATCTTGAGTCATAGAGGTCTCAGAAATTAAACCTAAGCTTGACGAAACAAAACATAACTGTAGTCCCAATACAATATATAGGATACAAGTCAAAGATCAGTCTGACTCTTGGTGACCAATAGATAGAGCTGGAAACCACTTTGTTCTGGCAAAAAAACCCTCCCTCTCTCCTCCTCTGTCTCTTTAAACTCCCTCCACACACAGCTATGAAGAGCTAGGTGAGAAGGAGGATGGGCAGCACACGTGTGTTGACACTATCCAGAGCAGGCATGCTCTCCCTAGGGAAGCATAGCCAGCTGAGCTCAGGTTAGAACAATCCCCAGGCTGCTGCAACCAAATCCTTCATAAATGGCTTACTGGCAACCTCAGCCCCAGCAGACCTCAGCTGCAGCAGAGACTCTGACCCCAAATGCCCTGTAATTCCCAAAGTATTTTTGCATCTGAAAAGTTTCAGGTCTCATTTTCCATCATTAACCCTTTCTTGCAGAAGGAAGTACTGTCTAGGATACAGAAGTATATTTCCTACCCAAAAGCTGCTATTTCTTTCAAATAACACTACAAAGGAAACCTATAGTCTGCTGTGATTAATGAAATTCATACTGCCTGTACTATGATAGAGCTAGCCAGGAGAAAACAATCAAACAAAATCTGAAGGTTGATGGAACCTGTGACACTATTTTGTTTTCATGATGTTCTGATACCTGAGATAGAGCTAGCAGCAAAAATTGAAGAAAGATAGTTAAGAAATGAAAATGAACTAGTTCCAGCCTCCATGACAGATAATAGCTATGCTCAATAAACACTTCAGATAAATGAGGCAATGAAAGCAAATCAAATATTGCAGCAACATGAGCTCTCCTTTCCTCAGTAAGGGATGCCTAGCATTTTTTTGCCAAGCCCATAGTCTCCTCAGCGGTTCTTGTTCATTCATGTGGACGAGCAACAATTATTGACAATTAGCATCTCTCTTGATGAAGGCAAATTAAGTGCTGTGAAAAACCCAAATGCCATGATTAAAAAAAAAGGAGGAAAGAAAGGAAAGAAAGTGCACACCGGCTAAGCTAGCATGCATGTCATTTAGGCATTTTGTAATTGGAAAGCTACCTGGGTTTTGCTTTCTGACTTATTCAACAAAACCCTATTAAATGAGGCCCCAGGTGAAACACAGTAGTGATTAACGCAATATCCCACTGTGACAAAGCACAGGAATGTAGGGAGGCAGAGAATTAGTAGGTAGCAGCCACATTCACAAAATAATATCCAAGTTCAGAATAGAATTTCTCTGATTCATAGACATGGTGCTCCAAATGAAACCAGTCAGTAGCTCATACCTGTCACTACTTTACAGTCCTCTAGTGTATACGGAAAACAAATTCACAAAGTATATGGATGTATTGCCTGCACTTCTGTACTGTGCTCATCATCATGGTTTCTGAGCGGCTTTCTAATGTTAGGTCAAATGTTAGGATGCGATGTGCAGAGAGGGAGGAAGAGCAAAGGGACCCAACTGGGCTTGAAAGTGAAGAAAGCACGATGGCATCCAGCCCGAGCACTCAGCCCTCCTTGGCGATGTTGCCAGTTCAGCTCCACTTGCAAGGTCATGGAGACTGAAAGATAGAGGTGACAGCAGCAGAGGGAATGCATCCATACATTTCTGATGCAGCAGTAGACTGGCATGGCATACATCTGAAGCCATGGGACTGGTACCTCAAGGCTATTGCAGGTGCTTAGCAGGGCTATGTCTGCCCATTCTGCTGGAGGTGGTTGGCCCTGCAGGTACTGCAACCTGTAGATGAACAGCAGCCCCTCTCCCAGGAATGCATGAGCTGGTAGCACCACAACAGAGAATCATGAGATGGAGACAATCCCCCAAAGGTCACAGATGAGTATCTGACACTGTGCCCCTGGCCAGAAAGCTGTGTTAGATGTTATTCCCTCCCTCAATTCAGGACTCCATGTGCAGGTTTAGGTTAGATCTCAACTTCCTCATGGAGAGGGTGATCAGGCATTGGAATGCACTGCCCAGGGAAGTAGTGGAATCATCATCCCTGAAGATGTTTAAGGAGAGGCTGGATATTGCACTTAGTGCTGGTGTGATGGTGTTGGGTCATAGGCTGGACTTGATGTCTCAGTGGTCTTTTCCAGCCTCAACAATTCTGTGATTCTGTGACCTTCTCTAGACCTTTGTTATTTTGTCTTATTTGATCAGAGGTGAACATCTCTGCAGCCCATGGAGGAGAAAGATTACCTAGTCCTTCTGGGTGAACTTATCTCACTCACATTGTGAAGTCTAAGCAACTGGCAGAATGACAAACACATCCAGAAACTTAGGACAGGAAGACTGGAGATAGCAAAAGAAGTGGTGAGAAGGAGTCCCACATCTGCAAAGCTAAGCACCCTATGGAAGCTGCTTAATTACCTTCAACACTGGTTAATATCATCCAGGAGTGTTCACACACTCAGAAGCTGCATCTCAGCTGAATAGTAAACTAACAGATGATGGTTTAAAGTGAAGTCTAAGCCTTGCCAATTGTATTAAGGCTAGAGTTTCCAGAATTGCCAGTGGAAGAAGATTTTGGAACCAGATTGCCAATCATATACATGTTGGTGACTAGATCTGTTCTGAAATCTTCCTTCTCCAGCAGGGAACAGCTCACCAGCTGCAGCTGTGCAAGTCTTGGCTTGGCTGTTCCTTGTCCATGTATATGTGTGGTCTGAACATCATAGCAGTGTAGGAGGTTTGCTGGGCTAAGGTTTGTGGCAAAAGTGTACAATGCAGACCCACCTGTGAACTCTTAGCTCTGTCAAAACCTCATAACAAACCATGAGGAGGACACTGTGTACGCAGAGGAAGTTAAGGTATGTATAGTCCTACAGAAACATAACCTATGAAAACCAGAACACCAGCACCACCTGAAACCTGAAGTTAGCTAGGGAATGTTCAATGCATAAGAACACTTAAGAGAAAAAACTTATGTGCTTCGAAACAGCAGAAACACTCTTGTAGATGGACTTTGACCTTGGAAGGAAATTTGGCTGACCTATGTGTGTGCCTAGCAGTGAGAGGACATAGGTATCAGATTGCTGGCAGTGAAAAACAGTGTTCTGTACCAGAAAGACTGGCAGAGAGAACAAGCTTCCCAGTATCCAGAGAGCCATGGCACTCTCTGCAGGATGAATCTACCGATCAGAATAACTGCATCCTCTCAATGTGGTAACACAATCAATAAAATGATGCTGTAGAGTGGTTACCTTCTTCCTGAACACCCAGGAAAGCATGGCGCATTAAACAGAAGAAGGGACAGGCAGCAGGAACCAGTGCCCCCATGTCCCTCTCTTCAGGTATCATAGAACAGCCTAAGTTGGAAGGGACCTTAGAGATCATCTAATCCAACCTCCCTGTCATGGGCAGGGACGCCTCTCAACTAGATCAGGCTACTCAAGACTCTGCCCAACTTGGCTTTGACCCCCCCCGGGGAGGGGGCAGCCACAACAACTCTGGACAAATTATTCCAGAGACTTGCCACCCTTGTACTGAAGAATTTCTTTCTAAGATCTAATCTAAATCTATTCTCCTTCAACTTAAACCCATTTTCCCTTGTCCTATCAGTGGACACTCTTGTAAAAAGTCCCTCTCCAGCCTTCCTGTAGGTTCCCTTCAGGTATTGGAAGGCAGCTATTAGGTCCCCTCAGAGTCTTCTCTTTTCAAGACTGAACAATCCCAATTCCCTTAACCTATCCTCATAGCAGAGGTGTTCCAGCCCCTGGTTCATTATTGTGGCCCTCCTCTGAACTCATTCGAACAGATCTATGTCCCTCTTACAGTGGGGACACCAGAACTGGACACAGTATTTGAGGTGGGGTCTCAGAAGAGCAGAGTAAAGGGGGAGAATCACCTCTCTTGACCTGCTGGCTACGCTTCTCTTGATACATCCCAGGACACGGTTGGCCTTCTGGGCTGCATGAGTGCACTGCTGGCTCATATTGAGCTTCTCATCTATCAACACCCTCAAGTCCTTCTCTTCAGAGCTACTCTGAAGCCACTCTGAATACAGTTTGTATTTGTGGCTAGGATTGGATTGACCCCGGTGGAGGACCTTGTTTTTTGACTTAATAAAGCTCATGCAGTTTGCACTGGCCCATTTCTCAAGCCTGTCAAGGTCCCTCTGGATGGCATCTCTTCCCTCAAGTGAGTCCACCACTTGGTGTTATAGGCAAACTTGCTGAGGGTGCACTCGATGCTGTTGTCCATGTCGCTGACAAAGACATTGAACTGCACTGGACTAAGAATAGACCCCTGAGGAACTCCACTTGTCACTGGTCTCCATGTGGACATCGAGCCATTGACCACAACCTTTTGAGTGCAACATTCCAGCCAGTTCTTTATCCACCCAGTGGTCCATCCATCAAATCCATGTCTCTCCATTTTAGAGAAAAAGGTGTCATATGGGAGAGTGTCAAATGCCTTGAACAAGTCCAGGAAAATTACATCAGTCACTATTCCCATGTCAATCAGTGCTATAGCTTTGTCACTGAAGGCCACTAAATAAGTCAGCCATGTTGGCTGTAACCAACCACTTCATTGTTTTCATGTGCCTTAGTAGAGCTACCAGGAAAATCTGTTCCATGATTTTACCTGGCACAGAGGTGAGGCTGACTGGTCTGTAGTTCCCTGGGTTATCTTTCATTCCCCTTTTTTTAAAGATGGGGGCTTTGTTTCCCCTTTTCCAATCTGTGGGAACCTCACCAGGCTGCCATGACTTCTCAAATATGATGGCTAGTGGCCTAGTAACTTCAGTCGCCAATTCCCTTAGGACTCATGCATGTATCTCATTGGGTCCCATTGACTTGTGCACCTTCAAGTTTTCTAGGACCTGATCTGGTCCTACCCTGGTTGGTTCTTCATTCTCCCAGACCCAGCCAACACCGTCAAGTACTGAGTACCGTCTTATCTGTCATGCTGCTCTCCAGAGGTAGGAGTTCTGCTGTATAGCTGACTTAAGCGGTGTGGGCATAGCTCTGCCATACAGTACTGCTAGGCAGATGCCACCAAGACGCCAAGGCCAGAAGGCAACATGAGATGCATCAACCTTCAGTCAAAGTCTCAGGTTCTGGAGGCTCCCAAAACATATTAATGAGAAATAAGCTGAAAAATAAATCAGAAAGTCTGCAAATGTTAGCAGAGCAAGAGTCACAGAATCATAGAATCATAGAATCATAGAATTGTCAGGGTTGGAAAGGACTTTAAAGATCCTCTAGTTCCACCCCCTCGCCATGGGCAGGGACAGCCCCTGCTAGGTCAGGCTGCTTGGAGCCCCATCCAGCCTGGCCTTAAAAACTTCCAGGGATAGGGCTTCCACCATGGATGTCCTTGAACTCCATCCCCATCACACTAAATGCCTCTTTCCTCCCAGACAAGTCTTCCTGCCCCTGCTCCTTCTTTCCCCTAAGGGCTCTGTCCTGTTCCTTTTGCCCTGCCTACCCTCAGCTAGTCGAGGCACAACTTTCTGAGCTGGCCATATTTCCCATTTTTTTCTATAGGTGAGAGTATGAGTAGGTGGCCTTCTCAATCCTACTTCTCCAGGTTCTTCAGAGCTCATACAGGCTTACAAGAGTCCAGGTCACCTCCAGCAACCTCCACCCATGCCCTCAGCTCAGTCGCAGGCACCAGTGTCTATAGATCCCCGAATGTGATTCGTGTGTTGGGTGACCCATCAGATCTCCTTCTTCTCCTTCTTCTCTGCATGTCCAGGTATGCTGGTGTCACATTAAGAATTGGAGTGACCATATGGAGCAGGATGAGCTCACCATGGGTTTCGGGGTAAGCGTGTGTAAAATAACTCTTTTCTCTTGCAGATGACTTTGTAGAACTCTCAGCATGAGAAATGGATCAAGGGAACACCCCAGTACTGCTTGATTATTTGGCATGCAGACTTCAAATTGATTTCCTGCTTTGTTTCAGCTTTATATTCAATAGTAAGAATATAAAAAAGACAGAATCAGCATGAAAAATACGATGTTGAGTCAGAAAATTGATCCTCATTTTAGCCAGGAAAAGATATCTTACTATAACTAATAAAATATAGTGATGATCATCATCATTTCAGTGTAAAAAACCACCAGTTTCTGCTTAGGAGATTGATGTTCATGCCCAAATTGAATTCACAGACTAACAATTTCCTCCTTACTTATTCATAACAATTGAGGAACAGCTGCTACTAAATTGGAAAAATACTCCCCCAGGAGTTTAGATTTGTTCATTTGGGGTTTTCTGAACACAGAGAATAGTCTTTTTACTAAATGATGAGCTCGATTCTTGACAAATGGAAGTCCTCACTAGCCATGATTGTCATAAGTTCTGAGAAAATTAGTGTCAGTCAGCTATGTGGGCAAATTCTTTCAGAATAAAATCGCGTTCCTTGGTTAGATTAAGTCCATGTGGTGTTCATCAACTGCAGAGACTTATATAAGTTTATATAGCTTAGATCTGATATGCTGAGCCATATGGTACTATCGCTTTATAAAGAGAGGTCTTCACTAAAATGAAGCTCTGTCTCAAAATCATGTATTTTTGCAGATTTCTGCACAGTAGCTGATGTTGCCCCAAAGCTTAATATACCACCTTTAGCACATTAGGAAATAACAACAGGTATGTTGGGGAGTGTTCCTTATTATAAGCACCTACCCTTGCTGTCTGGTCATCTCAAGCCAGCCTGGAGTTACTGGAGAAAGAATGGCTTCTCTCAGGGTGATCCAGAGTAACTAAGTTAGGTTTTGCCATGGACATGCTCTCCCAAAATGACCTTTCTCACTTTGCAAAAGACAACTACTTTCAAAAGGCAATCAACTTCCCAAGCTAAGGCCCATCACTTCTTTTATTTAGCTTAACCACTTCAGGGAAAGCTTTCAAACCTTAACATCTATAAATATTCCAATAACTATAGTTGGGCATGAAAATATTTATTCTTCCTTTGAGAAATGTGTCCATGTTCAAGTCTCATTCTTCAAGAGAGTAAAACCAGGCTTCTTCAAGTCTTCCTGGAAAGAGAAGAACAAGCAGGTCCTCTGAGAAGCACCAGCTAATTAGTGGCTGTGGGATGCAGAATAATCAGGGTTCCCCTTCTCTTCTACTGCACATGCTCTGGAGTAGACACTACACTTCCCAGGTGACAGAGTGAGCCCTTCCTTTGGGATATTTTGGAAGTCTGAGATGTATCTTGCTCTTGGTATCCTCACTTTCACATCTTGTCTTCTATCCCTCAAATTCTGTTCTGGAGATACGGAGGCTGATGAACACGTGTGATTTCTGAAAGCAGTGCATGCCTGAAAATGTTCCAGTTTTTCACACATTTGACAAAAACACTTCCAAAACCTGAAATGCCCCAACCTGCTCAATTCTTACATCAATATTTAAATATTCAAGCCAGAATGTCCCACTTTTCAGAGGTAGTGAACAACCCAAAATTCAGGCCAAGTAAAGTGCCTAATATTCTTTATTTGAACATATCTAGGAAACTGGAGTCTGGTAGTTTACTTAATTGTCTTGGGAGAAAAAAGAATGTTTGAATGTTGATAAATACAAGAAATCACCAGGTACAGCAAACTATTATCAAGCCTAATTCGTTAAATAAGAAGTCTCTTGGTTTATAAAAACAAGAGTTTTACAAGATTATGACTGCTTCTATTCATCTCATATTAAGGTATTTTATACAGTTTTACATCTCAAGACATTTAATGCAATTTTTATTATGCCAGTATAGTGTTAATGTCATTAGCTTCATCTTATTCCTACTTGTTATTCAAACCTCCTAGCTGACAGTTTAAACCCCTGTGAGTGGGAAAATGTATGAGGCACTATATATGAAATGTCTAATAACCATGTCTACAGAGACAGACAATAAATAGCATTCTGATGGAGAGTAAAAGAATATTTTGAAGAGACAGCCTTATGAAATGAGTGGGAGTGAAAGCTCATGATCATATTTGATTCTTCTGAGGTTATGACTGCATTCATTTTTACTTTTAAAGAGGCAGGAATAGTACTGCAGACTCTAAGTGAATTAACTTCTGTAATCACTTCAGTGATGGAAAATGCTGAGCAAGGTTGCTGTGATTTTGATCACTAGAACGGAACTTGTATAATGTGTTAACAAGTCATCAGTCTGTCATTTAAAATGAGCAGAACAATCGCAAGTGATAAGGCGAAAATGAGACCACAGCATTACATTATTGTTCCATAGGGAGTAGGCATAAGCTATTCTGATGTCATAAGAAGATAAACTAAAAACGTCTCTCTACATCATATCCAAGGTGCTTGGTAGATTTACTAAGGTGCCAACACAGTTTCTAATAGTGAACTGATAAACAATAACCTTCCATGCATCCTGATTAAAAGGTGAATCAATTAGTTTTTCTTAATGGGATTCTGCTTTACAACCACAGCTGGTTTATTTCTGTCTTGGTTTAGAAGACAGGGGAAA
>NW_009722496.1:0-522 GCF_000703405.1 Apaloderma vittatum
ATGCGAGATGTGGACTCAAGCTGTTGAGGTGCAGTGTACAGCAGTGTGCGGTGTAACCTGGGGATGAACTGTGTGCCAGCACAGTTTGGAGCCTGGTAGAAAGGGGCTGGGACCTGAGGGCTTGTCCTGCTCTTTCTGTGTGTTGGGGCATTTGCAGCCTTCTTCTGTAAAAGGTTAGAAACTTTGGAATAGGAGAAGCATCAGCCTTGATCACACCTGGGATCACTTTATCTCTCTGTGAGCAGATGAGTTTTGCCTGGCCAGTGTCTGCAGGATGGTACCACCCGTGTCACCCACGTGCTCTGCTGCTTGGGGGTGTGGGGCAGGGGGTCTAGAGGAGGTGCTCTTAAGCTACAGACTGTCAGCGGCTTGTGAAGTTGGTTAGCAGGATGAGAAAACACTGGAATTGTGGTTGTTTGTGTTTTGGCTTTTTTTTTTTTTTTAAATCGTGAACGCATAAGAAGGAAGAGCTATGTGGTTTCTATGAATAACTGAGGACTGGCTGTGGTTGTCCTTCTCCCC
>NW_009722497.1:0-6203 GCF_000703405.1 Apaloderma vittatum
AGGGGAGCCAGTGCGGACACCCAGAGCAGGTCCCGTGAGCCTGCTCTCCCTCTTCTCTCCTCGCTCCTGCAACTTCTGCCACTGTCTGCACTAAAAGGCATGGAGTACTTCCTGGGGCTCACTGGCAAATCTCCGCAGCAAAACTTCAGGCTACTGCAAAGGGAGCAGGATGCTGTCCTTAATAAGCTACCTGCTATCAGCTTGGTTTTTTAAAGAATGAACGGTACCTTATTTGCTGCAATGCAAAGGACTGCCTTCCATCTATCAACAGCACTGTTTGTTTTGGCACTTTATTATATTTACCTGCTAATCTTATTTTATTCAGCTGTTATTTCTTAAGTGAAGTTATATTTTAATGTGTTGATACAATAACTGTCATTTAATCAGTACCTGTTCTCAAGAAACATCAGAGGGGACTATGCAACAAACATGTCAGTGTGCCAGACAGTTTTTAAGTGTTTATGAAAAGGTTGGAGTGTTTTTTTTTCCACTTTAAAAGAAGTACATTAAAACAAGCATAAGGTTATTTTTCTAGCCTCTAAAAAAAGTCTGGTAAGAAAAAATACCACCATGTAGAAAAATAAAATGTGTTCACGTTGAGACTAAATGGCACATTTCCTCCAGCAGTTAATTCTACAGTCTGGTTATAAATCTGTCAAAAATCAGATTTATAATGAAATGCTAACAGATTCCAAGCAATTGCTGTGTTAATGGCGTCACCATCGTACTCAAGCATTTGTGCACAGACCTGCAAAAGGGACGGATCCATAGGAATGAGAAAAAGGTTCAACAGCCTCAGCAGAGTGTGTCTCTTTGCAAAAGACAGTCTCAGAGTGAAGAACATGCAGTTCAAATGAACATCGTGCTTTCAACAGAAAGCCAAGATTTTTTCCAGCTAATGGAGAAGGTGTAGCAACAGTACACGCACAATCACGAGGGAAAATTTGTGGGGAAAAAAAAAAAAAGCCCTGTTCACATATGGCAGCTGCCTTTCTAACATAAACCATTTTTGCTAAGGCAGTCGTAACCTTGGTCCCTGCTCTTCAGTTTAGAAGGGGCTCTTTGCTGGTATTTGTTATTTCTGTTACTGTAAACAGAGCTGGGATGCTGTTGTGTTCCAAGATCAAGAACACCAGCCAGAAACGTGAAGAGTTCACAGAGCACATAAAGGACAAGAAACAGAGGTATGCAGAGATGGAGACACAAGAAAACATCAACAAAATCTTCATGGCAACAGCCATGATTTTTTGTAGGTTTCTCTGCAAAAGAGAATGCCCCAAGTACAATGAAGATGTGTGGCTCACAGAGACCTCCTTTAAGCAGGGGGCAACATCTGAAGTGACTGTTCAGACAACTGTTTTATCAAAACAGCACCCAGTTGCTGCCTGGAGGTGGGAACCTGTACTTACAGACTGAGCGGCAGAGAAGAGGGGATAAGCTGTAAGGGGGTTGGCATGCAATGAGATGAGAAACCACTGGTGGGATGCAGAGGAAAGCACTCATGACGCTGGAAAAGCCTGATGGGCTGGAAGGCCTAGGTCTATGGGTAAGAGCAGAAAGCTGTTATGCACAAGGAGTGCTCCAGGGGACCAAGAGTAAATCCTACCTGGGCATCCACCAGTCCTACACCTTTTTAACCTCTTCATTTCAAAGCACTACATGGGGTGAATGGATCAGTTTTCTCCCATAGGCTAGGTCTAATCTTTTGGGTTCATTGCAGGAAACTGCTAGTGCAGTGACATTCCAAGCACCCCATTTGCTCTGAACACTTCTGGGTCCCTGTCTACCGAAATGAAAGAACATCTTCATTAGTAAACCTTTTAGAGGGTTTGGTTTTTCACCTTCTTTCACTTTACAAATGGAATCATTATAGCTTCTCAGCTGCTGCATCTCTGTTATGGTGCCATGTGTTGTACCTTCAAGCAAAAGTCTGTGCTAATTAAGAACCTTGAGCGTCAAATGTTGTTTCCTACAGGTGACTGAGGAGACTGTGCCATCCACCACCCCTCAGGATAGACCCCGGGGACTGCTGTCATATTGCTTGACTGATAGCATTAGTTTCTGGGTTTCAGCCAGTAATTTCACAAAGTCCAAAAGACAACTCGAACGCTGGAAGATGACTGTACACCTGAGCCCAGCAGACCTAAGCGTGGTTTCCATCAAAAAACAGGATGTGCTTAACATGACACAATTTTTGGGCAGATGTATCTATCAATCTTTTCCTAGGTCTGGGAATAAAGAGGTCTCAAGAACAGAAGAATCTGGCACAAACTGGTGAAGCTACCAAGTGCTCAGGGCCACTGTTGTAGGTGAACACTTGAGAGTGGCAGTGGTGGAGCTCGCCTGAAGTTATGGAACATGTAGGCTTAGCATTTAATTATTTTAAAATAATGTCTTGTAGTAGGAGCTAAAACAAGATCAATAGTCTGAGACACTTAAAAATCCTGAATCAAGCCTTCAAAATCCTGAGATTAGTTTAGAAGGAGAACAGCAGGATATTAAACAAAAAATCATTCACTTGGTGTTTGTATTGTTTTGTTGCTTTTCAGCCTTTGAGCCTATCTTGCATCACAACTTTAAAAGGCAGGCTTTCCCTTTTGCCCTTCAAGTGAAAGCTAAAATATAGCTTGAAGAAAGAAACCAAATGCCTCAGAGATCCTGCCTACTTTGTGTGCTGGTAGCACTGCAGCAGCCTGAGAAAGAATGCAAGCCACTGCAAAACAGCCTCTAAATACTGCTTTCAAAGGATCCTTGGCTGCTATACCCAGAATAAACTGCAAGGAACAAATTACTAGCCTGAGAGGTGATAACAGTTTTAGTAAGGACCAATTTCTTTTTTACTCTGAGGAACACTGAGACAAAGGCTGAGCCTTTTCTCAGGGCAAAAGTAGTCACCGCTGGATTTTCTCCAGGGCTGAAGAATACATGTGGGAAAGAACTGGGATGCCAGTCTGTCGTGTGTGGTGGCCTCATGCCTGTGCCCAGGCACTACCACATCCATGTGCTGCCAGAGTCAATGCCACTAGCATGAGGCTGCACCCAAAAGCTGTGGGGGCTGCTAGTGAGCAATAGTGCCTCTGCTCTTTCAGCCGTCAGCCCTGCTCTGCAGCCTCCTTTACACATTTGCACCTCCAGAAATTGAGCAAGGTTCACAGCACAAAGAGCCCTGTGAATATAAAGTAAGAAGAGCAATTCTAGCCTAAACCCATCCTGCCTTTCACAGGATGCACTTCCTCACTGGAAAATAGTTCAAGGTTAGTGAAGACAAAACAAAGTTTGGGTATCTCAGGGTAAAAAAGAATGATTTTTTTCCTTTCTTCAGGATATTCTCTTACAGTCAAGCAAAGCTGACTTCACGTCTTTTTTCAACTTTCCTATTGAATCAAAGACCTGTGTCAGCTATCTGCTTTATTTAACCTCAGTCAGCAGGACACAAAATTCAAATGACACATAGTGCTGTGGCAGACACTGTTGTCTTTATCTACCCAACATGGCTTGCTTCATTTCACCAGAGCCACATATTTTGTTACCAGCAGCAGCAATATCGTGGCAGCAATGAAACTCTTGTGTTGGTAGTATGCCAGTGGTGAACTAAGTTATAGAGCTTGGGCAATCCTTTACTCTCCCAGTACTGTGTCATTTATTTCCATGGCCTTTATGAAACTGAGTGGGATGAAATTGCATTTTACTGTGTGAGGAGTCTGCTTTGAGACAAAAGGCCAATCAGGCCAGGAGGATTTAACTGCCAGAGTCACTTATGACTTGACTGAAATGAGAAACTGATCCCATTGAGAGTGGGTGCTTCTCGTCTCTGACATTTTTACACAATTTATCTGCTTTTATTTACATGCACCAATGAAGAGTGGTCCTTTGAGCACAATTTTTATTTAATGCTTCTAAGGCTAGAAGCAGCTAAACAGTTTGAGATGCTGCCTGTATTAAAATGAGTGAATTTGACCATCTAGATAAAAATTTTCTCTTTTAGCTAGGGATGAAAATAAAGACTAATTTAAAACATTCACATGCAGGGAAGGATAAAATTCTACATCAGTGGATGACAGTTCTGATTAAAGAGCTGACATGGAAATATGACTTCATGGATAATAAAATCTAACTAAGTATAATACAAAATACATTTACTTCTACCAGTAAGAATTTTTTTCTTGATTTGGCTAGTTGGTTTTGTGTGGTCTTTCAGGAATTTGCTATGGAATAGCATCTTCATTACTTATGCTGATTTGAAAAAATGTGGGTATGAAAGAGATATCCATTAACAGATAATGCTATAAAAAATAAAATTAAGATATCTTTCATGCATTTTGCAAAGATAGAATGGAATTTATGAAGGCCAAGGAACATATTAAACAATTTTGCACTTCCAAAAGCAGGAGGAATATTTTTCACTTCTGAAGTTTTATTTCCTAACTAGTAGTCAAAACCAGAGAAAAACTTCAAGAACTCAGTAGACAGCAGTTAAGAAGAATGTTTAATACTTTGAGAAGGATTTGAAAGTGAACAAATTGGAAAAAGAGTTGGATCATTCAGAACACATTTCTCTACTTCCTTGGAAAAGAACGGGAAACCTGACACTCATAGTTTTCCCTGCAAGGAAACAATCATGGTCTTAATTTCATTTATTGTTTTCCTCTAAATTGTGATGCAATACACTACACAAAAATAGGTAAAAACCCCAAAACTAAAGCTTTGAACTGAGTAACTGTAAAAATATTTTAGGTATACTGTCAACATATAGACCTCTTGCCTGGCGCACATCCCATGCGTGTCTATTAGACCGATGCAGTATATGCTGTTCCTGTGGTGGGACACTCATTAGGGTAGCATAAATTTACCTGTGCCTGAGAAGTAATGATACTGATTTTTCAAGAATTTCTACCAAAAATACTTTCTTTTTTACTCTTCTAGTGCTTTGTAGCGACAAAGTGGTTCCTCTAAAATAAAAGATACAAGATTTTGCTATAGCATACTGTTGGTTTTAGTTGGGCTAGCTCGAGAACTCCTGACTTGGCCTGCTTTTCAGACAGGCTGGGCTCATCCTTCCCTGACGCTGCCTTTAATTAGGGACTCCAGAAATGGAAGCACCCGAAAAATCATTAGTGTCTTTCCAAAATGTGACTTTAAATGCAACTGTACGAACTTCTAGTGGAATTACTCTGGGTTTGTCTTCTTGCAGCTGAGATCAGTGTTTGGCCCAAAGTCAATAGCAGACACATTTTACAAATGAGTGAGAACAGGATGCCATTCATTACCTCCCATCTTTCACACATATTCTGTGTGATCTGGTGGAGTGTGTCCCATTGGAAAATAAATGGAAGAGGTTATCGCTTTGAGATAAAATGGGAAAATGCAAGTTTCAGGGATTTCCCAACTGGACTTCTCTTTCCAGAGGCTGAAAAAAAATTACGGCTGCCTGAAGCGATACTTCTCCTGACTTTGCGCAGAGCTGAAGTCCAAGCCTGCCTCTCACTGTTGTAGCAGTGGACCTACAGAGCTCATTTACCCCTTTCTGTTTTCACCCTGCCCCCAATAGTTTATTTTAGCCTGTGCCAGACCAGCAGCCTAGGCTGTCTGAGTCTTTATTTCTTCCCTCTTGTCCTTCCCACAGACTTCCTGCTTTACCAGTTGAAGCCATTTTGGTTTCTTCTCCCTACCCTACTTAGGTGCCCTTGCAGCACTGTCCTTGCAAGATGTAAGCATAGCAGAGATATTTGGGGGCTTCAGGAGCACCAGACATCGATAAATACTGCCTTGCTCTCCTGCTAGTGAGGCATGCAGAAGCAGGTGACCTGCTGGGCTGGCAAAGATATTTTTACTGCAGCCAAATTTACTGCAGCTAAATTTAACAAGGCCTTCCTCTTACCTCCAAGTATGAATTTGTCTGTAGGGAAGGAGAAGTGTGTAATCAGGGGGAATAAAAGAGGCTGAGGGGCTTCTTGTGCATGAGCCCGCTTGACACAGCAACCAGACCCACCAGTAATTACATCCCCTGCGTGTTCTGGTGTGCCTGGCTCCTCTCCGAGACTGACTGCTCTCTAGAGACAGGTCTGGTTATATCTTGATACAGAACATGCCCTGGTGTTAAACAAAGGGTCACAAATAAAAGCCTCAGCTCAGCTACTTATTCTTACCAAAAAAAAGCACCTTTTAAAGCATTTTTGAGGTGGTCCATTTTGCTAGGACTTCAG
>NW_009722497.1:6234-14302 GCF_000703405.1 Apaloderma vittatum
TTACGTAGATGCTTTCGATTTGAAATTGGAGATTTCAGCTTTTCTGTGAGTTTCTTTTCCCTAGCCCTTACCTGGGCCTTTCTGGATTTTTTAATAGAGAGTGAATTATGAGCAAGTGGCAAGCACATTATGAGAGGAAATTATTAAGCAATACCGGGCAAGAAAACTGAGGCAATTATCTAAGCTAATTCCAGCCGATGATGTAAGGAAGCTGAAGAAAGTACCCCCCTTTCTTAGTCTGCTAAATAATACAGTTAATTAATGTCTCTGCTTCACCTTTACAGAAAACCTAGCCCTACTGACCTCGCTAAAGCACTACCTTGATGCAACATGCATGTACACCATTCTCAAGGTCTACAAGGTACATCCACTGGGAGAGAGTGGGCCTGGATCTCAATCTCACAGTCTCTCAAATGCCTTGAAAAGCCCTGCCTGGAGTCACACTTGGGTGAGCAGTCCTAGAGGAGCTCAGGACACGTGGTTCTGCTGTATTCAGCGCCTGGCTACCATCAGCAGAACTGCTGGAGCATCCTCTGACTGTGCAGTAATGCCTGCCCTTCTCACTGAGGACAGACACTTCTTGGACATGCCAATCCTTCCTGACCCTCCAGCAAAACCTCACCAAGCTCAGGGCCACATTTTGTCCTCTGCTCTAGCAGCCCTCTAGCTACCTGTGAAGCTGATTTAACTGCCTGATTAAATGAAAATGTTGATTCAGCCTGTGCTTTCACACATTGCAGCCTATACACTACAGACCAGTAATACTGCTTCACTCTCCCCTTTCTGATACATACAATTTTTTTAGGAGATGACAACTTTTCTTTTGCAGAATTATTTCCAACATACAGTAAAAGTCATACTTAGAGCAAACAAACATGGATGCAGATCATGATTGTCAGCCATGATAATTTTATAGCCACCTCAGAGAAGGTGGGATTTCAAAGACTAAAGTCAAAAGAATCAAGTTAAATTCTGGAGCTGGTGGCATTGCTTTCTGGCCATGGTCTGCTGCAGGAGGAAGACACTCCAAGGTAAATTAAATACTTCAGGAGATTATTTGCTCATAGAAATATATAAAAGATCTTTATTCACATAACAAAGAAGGAATAAGTAAAAGATACATCTCTGGCCATTTACAGCATGTCCATAATTCTCTTTTTTACTTCCTAAAGAGCATGTTCAGACATTAATCTTACAACCAATATGTAAAACAGACTGCTCTAAATACTTCTGTTCTGAAGGGTCAGCAAACCCTGAAAGGAAAAGACGTATATGGCAAAGACAAAACTGTGTATGGATCCCAGGACTTCAAGGTCTTCAGATCCTTTACACATGACTGTATAAACTAAAAATGCTTGGTCTCCTGCCTGCTAAATATAATGCCTGCAAAACTTTTATTAAAGTAAAAGATCATGCTTCCAGGTGGACATTTAATCATATGGAACCACACATCACATGCAATTCCCAATTCCCTGCTCATGAGTCTGGATCAATGTCATCATTCCTTAGAATCAGTACACTGCCACAAACAACTACAACAAAACCAAAACCAAACCCACCAAACAAAAAACACACATAAAACCAGTCTGGCAAGATTTCATAGCTGATATGACTCTTCCAGAATTCAGCACTGCCTTTGAGTCTTCTGTCTGTACTTAATTCTTCGACTAAACTATGATGTCATACAGTACATTCTTCATAGGTGCTGAGTATGAGCAGCTTTCACTGAAACCAAAGGGACTGTCGGATGCTTATTACTTCTGTTTAATTAATCTGCTACATTTTTTTTCAGACATCTCTTTCAGAGATCTCTTGTGGTAGTAGGTGTAGGTGGCAGTTTTCACTGAGAGACCAGTGACTTATGAGATGGATGGCACATTGCCAAAGGCTTGCAGGCCCTTGATGTCATGCACTGGTTTTGGATATCTGAGCTGATCAATGAATTTGGACAACTGAGGATCTGAGTACCCAAGGGACTAGCTGAGACTTCCCTGATCAGCCCTTTATGAAAATTAGGACACAGAAAACATTGCACTGAGAGGCATCTTAACATTTCTTCCATTTTCTTTCTCTTACTCTTCTGAATTCCATGCAGCTTCGGCTCACTGCAGTGTCACTAAAGGTGCATGGAGGTAAAGAGATGAGGGACACTTTATTGGTACAGCACATCCAGACTCTCTGAAACATTGGAAAAGAAGAGCCTTTTCTAAGGTTCCTAGGAGGATCCAGAGGCTTATGCTGTGATTGCCAGCAGGGTTTCTCCTTCCAACATATTAACAGGCCCACAAAAATCTCTCCTTGTAACCGTATGCACCTATTTCAGATTAGATCAAATTTGGGCTGGATCTCCTCTACTGCAGAAAATTCTGGTCTGTGTGCTGTCTTTGAAGGTAATGGAGTCTGAAGGGAAGGAGAAAGTTTTCCTGTCGTGTGCAACAGATATGATACTGCTAAAGCCAGATAAAAAAGTATCTGAGAAGAAACAACCTATTTTCTCTTGGGAAGCAGGAGAAGCCGAGGAAACCGCATCTTTCTTCCACCTGCATTTTTATTTTTATGTGGCTCAGTGGAGGTGCCCTCAAAGTGCTGAAAAAATGTGGATGAGACTGTGGTGTAAGGAGAATTTAAATAAAGCAAATCCCTATTTCTTCTTACGTAGAGAACATCCACAGGCCTTGCTGGCAGGGAATCATGACATAGCTCTGGAGCCTTCCTCCTCTTAATGACATGTTTCTCCAGCCTTGACACAACTCTCAACCCAAATGACAGAGACCTCAGAAGAAGACTTATGTGAGAGACAGCCCTTCCTGGCCTTAGCCACTTTTGCATAAATTGCTAAGACTCTCATCAGGAAAAAGAGGAAAAGGAGAGCCAGTCCCTGCATGCACCACGGTAGACCTTTGTGCAAGGATGCTGTCACAGAAAACACCTATGCACCTGCACTTGATACTGCTTCTTGGAAGGGGGGTCAACAGTCAAAGCAGCAACAGATGGCTCAGGCAGACAGGGCCATGTGCAGGCACTCTAACGTGCTCTCCACACCCCTCCTAAATCAAATTCCAGGTACAAGAAGTGCAAACCTAACTGGATTCTTCATTAACATGATGGGAGTTAAGGTTGAATAAACATACACTCTTCTGCCCTTTCCCCTCCAAACCAGGAAAATAACTTCTCAGGCCATTTATAAAAGGCTTCTAAGAGAACAAAACATCTTATTTCAAGGGCTTCAGACTGCCCCAAGCGGGATGTGCAAATCCTCTGAAAGAGAGTGAGTTGGTTAACATCAGCTGGGCATAAGCCCAGTGTCCAGCACTCCAAGCTTCACTGAGCACACCAGAGATATCATGCAGAAATACAGGCAAAAAATGTGCGCAATCCAAAACCTTGTTGGCTCAGATGTCTTTTTTTCCTGAGATCACAACAAATCCAGTTCAGCTGCCATTAGTTCATGGACAGCTGGACATCACTGTCATGTTGCCAAGCAAAAGGAAGACCTCAGCATGGGCAGCATCAGAGCAACTAACAGGGAACCCAATCACAGCCAGAGTATTCATGAAGCAAGCAGCTGGTCTCTGGTATTAATTCCAAAACACTGAAGCAAAGTAGCACCTGTGGGAGGTCTTACTCACTGTTTGCCTTATTTTTCCAAGCCTCTGAACAGCAAAAACCTGGGCAAGTTGAAAACCTGGGGTGAGAGTCAGGGTAAACAAAGAAAGAAGAGCCTTTGCTTGCCTTCAGGTGTGAACTCTGCTCCTGATACGGTGTGTCATGCACTGGCACCTGGGTTTGCATGTCCTAATTCCTCCAGCTGCCAGAAGCAGAAACTATCTCCCTCAGCATATGGAAGTGTCTGTGAAATCACTGTATTTTTTTACAAGAGCACAGATTATATATAAAGGAAAAAACCCCTTACAGTACCAGTGAATTTCAGGGCTATGGGGAAGGCATACCATAAATCACAAATATACATTAGGATTGCTTGGGGGAGGGGTGTGTGTGTTGTATCCCCACAAGAACTAAAACTTTACTGATTTCATAGTGAGATTTACTCCACTTTTTATTAATACTGGGAAAAGTAAAAAATGCAACTGATTTTGTTTTGCAGCTATGGTTCTAAGTGAAAATATGTGTCAATTCCTGTATCACACATTGCCTATGCTTCTGTGTCACTGCATTTCACTGTTCTTAGCCTGTTTACTTTGGAAAACTGGACCTGATTCGTTCGAAGACTTTCTGTGTCATGTTAAATTTGTCTTTCATAGTCTCTCTGCTTTACTTTTTGAGATCATTCTCTGTTTTAACAAAGCATACAGGAAGTTTTCTCCTCTGATCTGACAGATAATTTAAAAAACACAACCAAGAAAAGCATGACATTAAAAGAAATCTCTTGTTACAGCATCCAAAATGAGCTGTTTAATATGGGCTACAGGTAGTCTCAGTCCAGTGGTGTAAAAGGGGAATTACACAAAGAACTAACACTATTCTACTCAAACCTAGATGCCTGCAGGAATACCTCATTTTTCTGCCATCAACACTTATTAGTATGCAGAGGAACAGTGAGCATTTTTAATTCAAATCCACCTGTAAAGAGTCAGGTTTCAAGCTTTAACATGCTGACTATTTTTTAGCACTCTTTTGAGAGTGAAAATCTATCTACATCTGTTTTAAGCCTGGATCCGCATGGAACCTGTTGATGGGAGCAAACCCACTCAATTTTATCAGTATGGAGCCAGGATATAATTTTCTAGAGAGAACTGTGTTTCCTGTGGAGACGATCTGCATGGTGAGAAGGGAGAGGAGTAATCGAAAGTAAACTACAGTCTGCTCCCTGGAAGTCAAGCGATGTTCATCGCCAGTGATACAGCTCCTGAAACCTAGAGCGAGTTATCAGCTCAGCCTGTGTCATAGCTGGAGTCCTGCTGCTCATCTTTAACTGCCCTGTGTTTGCCTCTTTACTTTGGTTATACGTGGTCACAAGGCAGGGGACTGGAAACAGAGGAAGGCAAGTCTGTTGAGGCTTGAGCATCACTTGGCAGCAAAAGATGTACCCAGGAGAAAGGCCTGTACAGAGGACTGGTGTGGTCACTTACCTCTGCAGCATTCCTCTCATGTTCAGTGGGTTGCCCTACAAGTTTCAGAAGACCTTCTGCTCTGGGAGGGGGCACTGACAAACCCGGTACCAATCACAGCTAGAAGGTCCTCCTGCCTGTGTATTATGGGACTAAAGGTGAAAGAGGTCTGTGCTATTGTGGTGCATTCCTGTCTGTCTGGAAGTGGCTGGCTGGATGCCATTGGAAAGCTGCCATTTTTGCCTCCTGATGCTGTCGAATGGCCTGAAGGACCCCAGCAAGCTTGGTTTCTGATAACTGGATAGATTAGCCAGAAACTTCACCCGTTTCTTAGCTGAAGCGTTTCCTTCTGCTGACCACTCTCATCTGCATTTTTTCCTGGACTGAGCTAGGGCAATCTCCCTCTTCACCTACCTGTTGCGTTGGCCCATATTCCTGTTTTGGTGCAGAATTTGAAGTTGAGCAGACACTGTCACTTGCACCATTACCACACAAATAACTCCAAGAAGAAAAGTCAGGGTCTCTGACAGTTTCCACTGAGCAGTTCCAGTGTTTTCCTGACAATCCCATGCACAGCAATATAATCCAGCAAAACATCATTCCAGTTTCGGCCTAATGATTTCTTATGGCAACAAACTGCCATTTAACTACATGCAATATAAAGCAAGACTGCTTTTGATCAGTTTTTTAGTCTCTCAAGCAGTGGGACTGAGAAAATCCTTGCTTTTGCACCAGTGGATAAACAGAGCAGAACCTCCTCTCTACCTTTTCAAGGCCATTTTTAAAATCACTCAGACTTCCCATCATGTCCTCCAAATCTTTCAGCTACACAGTCTTCTCCCACAGGAAAAACCCACAGAGGTTTTACAAGCTCTCTGCTATTCCTTTAACTCTTTGCTGGATCCCTTTCTATTCTGCTATTCCACCTGTAAAATTAAGCAACAGGCAGCACTCCAGAAAAACATACATCACCGTTTTGTATGAAGATATCACAACATTTTCCCCATAGTTTTTCCATTCCAATTCATATGTTTCCTAAGATCTACTTGGGTCTTTGAGCACAGTGGTGTATGCAGAAGAGTTCTCCATCTGGATTCAACCCCCTCCCCCAAATTACTGAACTACAGCTGTGCTAAGGTAGCAGTGGAATAAGCAGTTTCTATTTCAAAATTATCTGCAACAAAAGTGAAGGACCACCCCTAAGGTGGATAAGGTGGATGACCCCTAAGGTCACCCCTAAGGTGACCAGACAGATAAAAGCTAAGAGGTGATGTGCCCAAGGAGAGACAGATTGTCAGTAGCAGAGGCAGGAAAAACGCTGGGCTGTCCTGGGCAATGGCCAGGGCTGTGGGTGAGCAGCTTGGTTCAGGCTTTCCATCTGGGAAAGTGACGGCTGGGCTAATTACACCTACATTCTGTGTCAGCTCAGACAATCTAACAAAGTGGCAAGAGAACTATCACAAAGGACTGTTAGGAGCAGGTCTGTTTCCTATAGTTGTTTTCCTGCACCCAGAGGCCTCCTTTTCTCACTGTTTCCTAAGAGGCTCTTTTCTTCCTTTTTTTCCCCCTGTATCATGTATTACTGCCAGTTCTGTTTAATATGAATCATGAGAAATAATTCTCTTTCACGAGCTCTGCTCTAACAGATCTGCACAGATATGGTCACCCAAGAGACAATGAAACTTTGACTGACCTACTTGTAGCCAACGTTTAAATTTCAACAAGGAAATAAGCAATGCCTTTGATCCAAAGGTTTCAAGGAAGAAAACTGGAGAAAACCAAAGAAGTCAGCCAGTGATCCCTGAAAGACACAATACACTCCACAGTATATTTTTCAGGGTGGAGGGGAAGGAGGAAATGGGGAGCTCTTAATTCATGTTCCTCATTCCACCAGTCTCAGGGGTCCTTTGAGCTCTACAGCTGCTCTGAATTATAAATAGTTATATCTCTTGCTTTTTATTTCTTGTCTCCTTGTCATTTTCTTACTGGCACATCTGGCCAAGAATGGCCACTAGACAGGAAAGTATTGCAGATGCTTTAGTGAACTTTCTTACTGAAGTGACGATTTTCCAGTAACCAGACTCGTGTTGTTGAGCCCATATGATGCTAAGTGAAGAAAAGACCCTCTACCTCCTCCTTTCCACGTTTCCAGCATTCATTTTCTAATCTATTTCCAGCTGTGTGATTCATTTCAGAATAGAAAAACTTCCGGTATTGATATCATCCTCTCTCTAGGTTTAACAAGAGATTGCTTTGCATTTTGGAAGCATAGAGTTTGAACAAACAGAAGAAAATTAGCTCAACTTTGACCTTCAGAGGAAACCAAATCCTGTAGCAAGAAAGGATAACCTCACAAATTGGGCACAAAATTTTCCATCCTGCTTCCACTACCAGGATCTGCTTTTCAGATTCAGTCTTCTATGGGGACTGTTGCCTGTTGGAAGTGACAATGAACCCTGCCCACAGTGAAGTTTTCAAAACTTACTAGTGACTCTCTTGCCAGCTCCTCTGAGCAAGCTCTTTGCTGACAGGTTTAACTGGGAGCCACGGTTGCATCATGGGTGCCGAGCACATCCCAGAAACAGACCCTTGATGCATGGAGGGAAGGTAAGGTTGCCTAGGCCTGCCGCCACATTGCTGCTTGTAAGGCCTGGGTAAAAGGCTGTTATAAAGGCTGCTAATATGTACTACAGGGTAGGACAAGCACAATGCCAGTTAGAAAGAAAGGAAAGTGGGCAGGCAGGTTGGATGAACAGACAGAAGGCAGTTATGCTGCTCTCTGAGGATTTTTTTTAAGCCCCAGAAATACAGA
Source organism: Apaloderma vittatum (assembly GCF_000703405.1). Lineage (NCBI taxonomy): Eukaryota > Metazoa > Chordata > Aves > Trogoniformes > Trogonidae > Apaloderma > Apaloderma vittatum. The sequence goes on from NW_009722497.1 coordinate 14,116, forward strand.
ATTCAACCTAAGTCTTGGGGCATTGAGAGTTGTTCTATTAAGCAGACATGTTTTGGTTTTGTTTTTTTTTTCTGTAGATGCCTATTCATTAGAAAAAGATGGAACTCAACTATTGATTGAACTCTACCTTCTTTTTGGGGACAGCCTCCTCTTTGCCTACCCCTGTATTTTCTCGCAGTTCTCTTTC
>NW_009722497.1:14333-31307 GCF_000703405.1 Apaloderma vittatum
CCTCATCCTGTTGCTGCAGTCTGACTCTCCCTGTACATCCAAAACATGGGAACCCTTCTCTTCCTCTCCACTGGGAGTGAATGGTCAGAAGCACCTTGATACAAACATGCTGTTCTTTCACAGGTGCTCTGCAGCTCAGTGAGATTTTTCTGGAAGGTCCGGGAAGAAACCTAGTCTTGGCAAAACCCCTGCTGTGTTAGCAAAACTGGTAAACCTCTGTCCTGCACAGAAAGTCCCACTGAGATTACTTTAAAAATTAAAAAGTAGGATTAAAAATAGAAAAGATTTTTGACTGGCCCCAGCATTACAGTGGAAGGAGGTGATGTGCCCTCTCAGATTCATTCTGATGTTCAGACTTAAACATGTGTGTGGTTAGGTCTTTCTGAACTCAATAGATTGCGTCAACATATGAGGCTAGGTATTGGGTTTCCTGCTGTTGACTGGGCATAGGCTAACCTCTGTGGGTTTGATTTTTTTTTCACAGAATTTGAAATGAGAAGACTAGTTCTGCTTTCCCAAAAGTTTTGCTTTATTTCTACTGCAATTCTGAATCTGCATTTAAGTAAAGAAAATTTGTTTTGCCAGCCTGTCTCTGGCTCAGGGCCCAGTCACCCAGTGTCCCCCCGTGACAGTGGCCAGCACCAGATGCTTCAGGGTAAGGTGCAAGATACTCTGCTAATGCTCAGTTATGGAATAAGCAGGCCCCAGGGAAAATTTCCTCCTAAACCCTGTTAGCTAAAGTTTGGCTTCTGTCCTGATGGCCAAGGATTTATACTCCTTCCAAAATCCCTTGTTTATTTTTAAGAATTAACTGTTATGACTCTGGATAACGTTGCTCTTCATATTATGCCTAATCCTGTTTTGAACAGGCCTGCAGTATTTGGCTTCATTTGTATCCTTTGGCAGTGAATTCCATAAGCTAATTGTGTATTGTGTGAAAAAGTATTTCCTTCTATTAGTTTTCACTTTTTTGTCTTAATAAAAATGATTTTGCTATTTTATCCCTCCCTCCCCCTTTCCTGTTTTTCTCACAAATAGATATCCATCCCAGAGCTGGAGCAAAAGGGAGAGACATGTACTAATGATGTAAGTTGTGCCAGTGATTCGCAGTCAATGGGCTGGAAAGCATCACCTAGCCAATCCCAAGCAGTGTGCACTGTGATGTGTCAGCCCCCCAAAACCAGAGCTTCTGTAAACAGCTTCTAGAGTCACAGTTATGTTTGTAACAAAAATGTGAGAGTTTTTAAAAAATTTATTGTAACGAGTTCTAATTTTAGATATTTTATTTCAGCCATTCTATCTATCTATCTATCTATCTATCTATCTATCTATCTATCCATCTATCCATCCATCCATCCATCCTCCATCCATCCATCCATCTGTTTTATATATTCACTGCTAATTTGGTGAACAAGTTTCCTCCTTATTCATTAGAGATACTTCCCTGGAAAGGAGACAGATGACATACTTCCTTAAAGATTTTCCAGTGATGAAAACTTCCTTAAATTAAAAGCTGAGTTTTCTGAGAAACCAAGTAGAAAAGACTGCATAAGTAACTGGGTACTTGTTCTTGCAAGGTTCGTCACACCTCTTTGTATATGGTAAGTGAAAATTACTTTCCATGTTGCCTGTCACCACAAAGGTCCTTTGCTGGAGCAGTAAAACTACCAGGTTACCAGTGGCAGCCATTCACATGGTCTCAGGCTGAATGGGTTCAGCTGGCCTCCATCGAGCTGTCAAGATCCATGACCTAGAGACATAAGTTTGCACCTCTTCCAAGAATGCACCTTCCATGGCTAGCTCTACAGCAATAGAAGATTGTTCCTCATGCTCTTTGTGGCATTAACTCTATGTTTTGACTTAAAAAAACCCAGTATTGCATGACACTTAAAATCTGCCCTGGTCATTGTTCTGATAATCAGACATGTGCCACAGCCTGTACTTTGCAGGGGTTACCTTCTCTGTCTTCTCTATCTTCCAGAAAAAACAGATTTCAGTCCTGCAGCCATGTTAACTAACTAAGCAAGCTGTTTAACTACTCAAAATCTGGGTCTTAAAACTGATTCAATTTAATGAATCAATTTCAGTGCCATTGTGGGCATAACAGACCACTCCATCATTGTCACCTACTGAACTGGAGAAAGTGAAACTGCTTCATATTCAGTAACTAGTTACTTAAACGCAGTGTAAAAGTGGCATGGCAGTTTCATTCAAGGGTAGCCACTGGTCAGGGGAATTGAGGAAGCCAGCTGAACAAAAAGTGGGGATGATTACTGGACAAGGCATTCTAGCTCATGAATATGATCTTGGGAGATCCAGGAGAACACCCAAGATGAGGTAGAGACACAGTACAGGGCAGACCTCAAGATTACCAAGAACAAGATGCTCAGCAAATGACTACAAAAATAATTCAGGGAAAGACCACACATAAAACAGTAAGCACAAGATAACCTTGAGTTTGCCATACTGCAGTTCTCCTTTGCAGTTTTTCTGCACACTTGGGCATTACCTTGTTTGAAAGAATCACGTACCCACAACCCTGTCTTAATTTGTCTCACAATAAACTTATTCCTTGAGATGTCTGGAGTCATGATGCCATGATAATGGGCTGTGAGAGCATGAACAGGTGTACGACCTCCCTGCAAGACTGCCTGAAAGAGAGAGAGATATCTAGTAGCGGGTGTTACTAAGCAGTAAGGATGAAAAACAACACAAACACAAGTTAAAGGAAAGGCAGTGAAGAAGACAGGTCTTGCACAGGTCTTTACTCACAGTTAAAGGTAGACACAAATTGTAGTAAAGGAAGAAAACGTGCACAGCTCTTCTTTATCAGATGGTGTGTGTGAGAAATAAATAGAGGTCTCCTTACAAAGCCTGTAGAACTGTTGCTTTTGGGCTCTGGTGCAGCAATAACACTTTCTTGCAGCCTTATTTTCACTTTAGTACTGGTACACAAGAGAATATTGATCCTTCATAATGGCTCCTTGCTTGAAATACATCAGTCGAGCTTCACTTGTTCAAGAAATGACACCTCATGCTGCCCTGATGTTGCAAATGTTTCTGTGCAAGAATAGAGCCTATGCATTTGATGAGTTCTGCACATTCAGAGCTGCTTACAGAAGCAGAGGATTGCCTTTTTCTACCTGTGTCATGGAAGATATCTCTCTACTCTGTGAGCTGTGTGATGTCTCAGTAGTCTGTGTACATGCAACTTCAGAGCTCAAAGGCCAGATGACAGGTACACATGAGAATCCAAGTACCCACACACTTCAGTGGGAGTCATTGTGCTTAAATAGGGATTAAGAATCTGAGCATGTATGTAATAGTCCTTGCAAAAGACAAGACGATAACCAAGCCATCTCCTAATTTCCACTGAAGTTCAGTGCACTTACAGATAATCACCTCAAATGCTTCTGTATCAAGCAACATAGATCCTAAAAAGTGCATCTTGTGCTGCTTACTGCAGATCCCAACCAAAGATAGGCATAGGCTGCACATTCGTTCCCTGCAATGCTATTTTTCTAGGCAGAGTGCTTCAGAGAAGTTAGGAACTCAAGGAGCTGCTGCCTCTGTCTCCCTAACCTCTCCCATATTCCAGTAGCTTTTTGAATGCTATGTAAAATGCCATCATAATATAGAGAGAAGAAAGTCCTTTCCTGATGGGCTGTCTCTTTCCTGATGGCTGTTGCTTTGCTACTTCCATTCTGAACTGTCTTGCACAGGAGGAAACATTCGGAGTCTTGGACATACTGCCTCTTCTGAGTCATGGAGCAAGGGCAGAGTGCAGAAGAAACTGCACTTGGCAAACTGGAAAATCCTGCAAGCTCCTCTGAGTTGTCATCTGGCTTTTTTCAGCATGCATGATGCTGCTCTGCCTCCCTTTTCTCTCTTCTTGGGCGTTTGAAGGGGAGAAGAAAATGATGCAGAGCTTATTAGTGATCAAAGGTGGAGCCTGCTTTCCACACAGGCATGGACAGACTTTACCTATCTCAGGATGTCTCGCATGCCATTGGTAATATATGGGTGATTTTGTAGGTGAGACCGGGTAGGCCACTTCATCTGGTTTCCAACCCTGCTCAAGAACTATCTGGGAACTTCTTTTTAGCCTCAAGAGAGAGATCATGGTGGTTCTCATGATCTGGCCAAGGACTGCAAAGACCATCCTGTAGAACCCACCCAACCTAGGCATTTGCAGTACTTGAGGGAAAGCTATGCATACCCATGTGGCCCCAAAGTATGGCACCGAGTCACAGCTAGAGACATGCCTACTTTCATGGTGCTGCCTCCCTCTCTGCATTATCAACTGTTAAACTGCGCAAAAGGACAGCTCCAAGCTCTCCAAGCACTTTCTGCCTCTCGTGCTTTTCTGCTCACACAAGTGCCTCTGGGATGGGTTATGGGCATGGAGCGGATAGGAGGTGGCAGTGGGAGAGGGCACCATGCAACAGCCAGTCTCCAACTGGTAACAACATGAATTAAAGGGCATTAAAAGTTACATGATTGCAACAAGACACAGATGAAGAAACTCCCATCTGCTTGCTGCAGCTTCCTGACGAGTCATTCTGGCAGGCATGTCAGATGAATAGACAGGGAGAAACTTCACTCCACTGCCTGTTCCTCTGGAATGCCTCTTCTAAACATTGCTTTAGTTTTATCTGAGTAACCATCAGCTACTAACTGCCAAAGGACAATGAAAGGCTGGAATGGTGTATAACAAAATACAAGACAAGCAGTTCCCGAACTCCTCTGTATTCACAGCGAAACTTCACTCATTTCAGCTCTGAACATTCAAGGTTGTCATGCCTATATGGTAAACAGGATGGGCTTCCATCTACTCCTGCACAGAAAGATCCAAGACAACCCAAAACTTCCATGAGAAAAATATACCAAGGAAGACTACTTTTTGGGATTCATTTTATTACTGTGAGAAAGGCCTACAATTGGAAAAACTTGGAAAAAACTGTAAATTCCCGAGTGCATGCACAGTGTCATGGGCACCCTGGGGACACAACCAGGTACAAGAGTAATCTTGCCTTTGTCATACTCCGTATGTGAGGATGAACCACAAGAATCATCTGGAGAGAAAAGCTAGTGTCAGATGGAAGAAGTAACACGGTGCAGCAGTGCTGTAGGTGCAGCCAAGCCACTTGGACTGACAGTGAACCGAGGCCTCACTCCAAACCAGGAAGCAATTGTCTTAGCAATTGTCTTAGCAAATGTCTCTAGTAGTTGTTAAAGCAGGGCTGTGCAAAGGACCCCAGCTACCCTGCCAGGTTGTCATGCTGCCCAACATTTTTTGCATATTGAGAACAGAAAGTAAGAGGATATCTGACCTTTTCGACTAGGAGATGAAATGCTGCTGTGTAATTAAAAGAGGTGGTGCTTTGATATGGATGGATGCCTCCTTGTGCTTAAATGTTTCAAAAGGTAAACAAGGATGAATCACCCTCTTTCTAATATTGCCTGGACATCTAACAAATTAATAAGTCTGAAGCTGGAAGCAGCCACATTTTGCTAGTGACACAACACAGGATGCCAAAAAAGGAAGGAATGTTAAGACGATTATAAAACTGTAAATCAACCTCTATTAATATGTAGCAAGATTGCTGCAATTTTTCATTCTCCTGACTTAGAGAAGATCTATTTTCACGTAACTACAAAACCCAAGCCAGAAATTTGGAGGAGTTTATTTGGTTTATCCATTCCTCTAGGGCTGCTATGCTTCCCTCTTTACACAGACCAGTGCATTGGCTTTCAATTAAGACAACAGAAAAACATAAATCTAGGTTTCTTGCTGGAGTTGTTTCTGTATATCATCCTCCCCCTCTATCCCATCCAGTAGCCACCAGAGACATGCAAAAATGGTAATATTGAGGTTTTATGTTTGACAAACTTCCTCCTCTCTCCGATTCAGTTATCCATGACTTTCTGAAGCTATTAGTCCCTAGAAAGAACTACATGTAAATCACAGATTGACCAATTTCATTTGACTGCAGTTATGAGAGAAGATTAATTCCAGGCTTAACGAGGAAGCTAATCACAGCCTTAGCTACAGAGAGACCACCAGCTCTTCTTTGTTTTGAAAGAGCAAAGCCTGCTTTTTAAAGTGACGGTGTCTGCAGCTCACAGATTTGGAAACCATGTAGTGTGGAAAAGATTGGTTGCATAAGCATGGTGTTAAAATAGGGTTTTGACACCTCTGGTGTTTCTGCTATGTCTTACATGCTTGGACACTTGTTCTGTACCAAGGCAGGGTAATAATACATTGAAGGGCTTCGCTGTTCCTGCATAACACTGAGAAGGAACCCAAGGGATGTGTGGAGGTGGAGAGGACTTTTAGGGTTAAGAGCCCTACAGTTTTTTTATCAGAACACAAACCAATAAATTATTTCACTGTGACTTGATGAGGTGTCTCTCATGGGACAGAGTACACAGGAAACCCCCATTCTACTCTGTGAGTTCTAAACTGTACTTACTGATAACAGTTTTTCACTATAGATGAAAATGCACTTAAAGCAGAAATGCGATGTGAGACCAGCACATAAAATCCTTCTGAAATGCCTCAGGGTTACAGAAACCTAACCACTATCTTAGAGCATCTTCTTGAGCTCTCTCTAAACAAGAAGTGCAAAAAACCCCAGAATTATCAAGAATAACCACAAAATTAAGGTAATCTGCACAAGATTTCCAAAGGGCAAGCCAGGGCCAAGGTTCAGGGCTGGGCATCCACATGGCAGGAGGATGCAAGATGCAGCTTGTGATGGACACCATGAGCTGAGCAAGCCCTTAACAAAGCCTACCTAACTCTACCTAGCGCCGGCAGAGTAGCTGCAGAGAGATGAGCAAATGGCGCATTCTCCTTTTCATGCATGCTTACATGCCACAAAGCTTTTGTAATTTTGAATGCAAATTATGCAACAGTCACAATGCAACTAATGAAGCAAACACAACCCAGTTCAGATGAAACGCAGATTCAGGCTTGTAATCACAACCCAGCATGAGTCATATGGCAGGAGAAAAAATGTGACAGTGAAAATTAGCCAACCAGTGACCAAAGCCATATATGCATGCCCATGCACAGACACAGAGATGTATGCACACACACTCACTCTTGGATGCAAAAGGCTAAACAACAGAATCTCATCCAATGCCGGAAATATTGTATGGTCATTAAAATACTGGCCAGACTGCTTTATGATTACTATCCCAGGATTTTAAATGATGGCTGAGTTTGAGATGAAGCTTTCAGAACAAAAACTGCCGATGAATAGAGGAGGGAAGTGGAGATGAAGAGAGTGAAAGGGATTTAGACGTATAGAACAGACTTTTCTCCTCAAGCAGCCAGAATTAGTTTGAAAAGTAGCCGCTGTTTCTAAGCCAACATTAGTTTTTTCTGTCTGTTGGGGTATTATCTTAGATGACCAAGAAATTATGGAAATGAATGGGAGAAGCATAGCAGCATAAGCTATTTAACATAACTCACAGCCTCTCATAGCAAATCAAAGGGGAAAATAGAAATGTGGCCTGTGTTACATCCTCTCAATGCCTTTGGAAGGATCACTGATCATGCCAGCTCTTATCCTTGCCTGTTTGTTTGGGTTTTCTTGCTCCTGTTAATGTTTAATTAGCTCTCCATTTGCAGTTTAATACCGCAGCAAGTGAATCAGCTAGTTTATATCTTCCAGCTAAACGTAGAACATATCATTCATAAAATGAAAGGAAAAAAAGAAGAGTAAGGAGATGAACAACAATAAAAAAATCATGCTTCAGGGTAATGTGGTCTTAAGTCACAATCCCAGATAGTTATTCTTCCAAAAGATAAGTAACACCCTGCAAACTCCTCTCAACATAGCACACAATGCTGACTCACTCCAGGAGGCAGATCACCTTTATTTTCCATTAATGGTGAATTGGGAAGCTTGCCAAAAGTGAAGTAAGAGCTTCTTCTCTCTTCTAAAAAAATCCTGCAACTAGCGCGTATGTACTTTCTCTGAAATCTCCCCTTCTCCTCTCTCCCTCACCTCTTTCTGGGAGAACAAGGTTACCATGGTGAGCATAATATCTATCTTTTCCTAGCAGGAATTCACTAAATCAAATCAATTTGCTGCTGACATCTATGTCCTCTCATTAATTCCCCATTTTTCCCTCTCTATGGCATCTGTGATCCATGGAAGCAGAGGTATTTCAGACACCTTGGTCACAACAGCAACAGGTTAGCAAGGCACTGTATGCAAACTGGGTGCCTCTGGGAAAAAAAAAAAACAGGAAAAGGCTGTGTGAAGAGGCTGAACAAAGCTGAGGAGCCATTAGGGAGCTGGCAGAAGTCCAGCAGGCCAGTAAATTGCTGCCCAGGGCAGACCTTCAGGACTGCTGCCAGAGACCAAGCCTGTAATGCAGACTGGGCTAGCAGTGTTGCACCACGTGTAGATGCTACTCAATTTAGGCAAGTTTCAAAACTTGAGAGGCAGAAAGGTAGAAAACACAGGCAGATGTGAGTCAGTGCTCCCACTGAGATCTGCGAAGGACCAGCTTGTACCTGGCTATACAAACGCAGGACACTGCATACTACTGCTAGCTGCCAACATACTCTGACTCCCCCCAAACACTACCAAGGTTGTTTTGCCATTCTGATAAGTACACTGGCAATGTAAATGAAACCTTATGCTGAATATGTGCGCTTTATAGTGGTGTCTCTTGTAGCCACATGACTCCGCATCTGAAGAGTCACCTCTGTGTGTGACTGTGTGAGCGCATCCCTCAGGTAGTCACATGGGCAAATCTGATCTGCAAAAATTTTTCTAATCTTGCTCTCAGAACAGAAGATGCTTTTTCCCTAAAACTTTCCAAACAGTTTTCTACATAGAGCATGAGGCGGGGAAAACTTGCATTTAAACAATCTATCAAAATTGTAAATGACCACCAACATGGTCTTATCGTGGAAAATGCCATACAATCTTAGGCACAAGGCATTGGCTACTACAGCTTAAATAATAAATATTTAAAAGAAAGTAATTTATTGTTCATGCAAGATTTCCAGGCAGTTGTTTTTCATTTCTTCTCAGCACTGGAAGGTCTCCTTTATGCTTAACACAGTGTAAGAGAGTGGCAATGATGTCATTCACTGCTGCAGAGGAAATAAAAACCTCTGAGCTTAGATCTTGGCAGGAAAAAACAGTTTTGCACTTAATCTCTAAACAAGTGTTTAAATAAAGTTTGTTTTGCTTGAATGCTAGTCAGGGTCTGCCTGGAGGCTGGTAAACTTTCCCCAGGCAGCCAGTCTCCAGACAGATGAAAAGTCAAGGCAGAGCAGAAGGACTTAAAGCACCAGGCTGCTGTAAGTCAGGATACTGGGTTGACAACTAAACTTTTCTTTGACACCCTCACCTCCTCCCCAGCAACTGTGCCTTTCCCAAGGCATGTTAAAAGAAATTAGTATCTCTGCAGCAGCGGCTCCTCAATTTTTGCATGATGTTCATTGAGAGGTTTCTTAAAGGATTCCAAACCACTTACGCATTCAGGTCCTCCTGAGCAGCCCCCTCATCTGACTCTCAACTCCGCTGGTGGTGTCCCAAAACACTCACCGGTTTGGAAAATTTGGACCAGTAACCTTACTTTGTAACAGGCAAAGCCGGTGACAAGAGCTGAAGGTCACAGCTGTAGTAGGAGGTTTACTGAAGCAGAAGGACAAGCTGGGGTACTTTGTGTGACTGGCCAAGAGATGTCTGAGATCTGAAACTAAAATACCACCTCACAAGCTGTGGCTGTATTACTTCACACCTGAGATAGTGACAGCACTAGGTTTATGTAAAAAATGCTTACGTAAAAGATGTCCCTGGAGGCAGCCTGGGAAACAGAACACACAGAAATAATTTGTCTGTCTGTAGCACAGCTGAAGGCAAACACAAAGCAACAGGAAATCCTGATTTTTGTTTAGGGTTGCTTTTGCTTTTTTTTCCCTGGTAAGTGACATAACTAACAAAGATCCATAAGGTAACACAGAATCACAGAATCACAGAGTGTCAGGGGTTGGAAGGGACCTCAACAGATCATCTAGTCCAGCCCCCCCACCAGAGCAGGATCACCTACAGTAGGTCACACAGGAACACATCCAGGCGAGTTTTAAATGTCTCCAGAGAAAAAGACTCCACAACCTCCCTGGGCAGCCTGTGCCAGTGCTCTGCCACCCTCACAGTGAAAAAGTTTTTCCTAATGTTTTTGTGGAACCTCCTATGTTCCAGCTTGTACCCATTGCCCCTTATCCTGTCATTGGACATCACTGAGAAGAGCCTGGCACCGTCCTCCTGACACTCACCCTTGATGTATTTATAAACATTAATGAGATCAACCCTCAGCCTCCTCTTCTCCAAGCTAAAGAGATCCAGCTCCTTCAGCCTTTCCTCATAAGGGAGATGTTCCACTCCCTTCATCATCTCTGTGGCTCTGCGCTGGACTCCCTCAAGCAGTTCCCTGTCTTTCTTGAGCTGAGGGGCCCAGAACTGGACACAATATTCCAGATGTGGCCTCATCAGGGCAGAGCAGAGGGGCAGGAGGAACTCTCGCGCTCTAATTCTTAAATTCTTAAATTTTGAGAATGACAGAGTTGAAAGAATAGTGCATTTCACTGTGATCGCAAATGAGCTTTATTTTACATTTTAATATCATTAGGTTATGTGATAAAAACTCGCTTGCCCACTTGCAAGGGAGTGCACAGAGACAAGGGCAGATGGCAGGGCACCTGAGTCATATCCTGCCTAGCCCCTCCCAGACCCATCACAGGAGCCATCAGCCACATGAGGAGGGCTGACACCCACCACTGTGATTCAGCTGTAAAGGCTTTCTGGAGCAGCTTTCAAAAAAAGGAGTGTTGCTGCCTCTGGGCATGTGAGACTCCTTACAGGAGGCAAGGGAAGCATTTTTTGTTACGGTACAAGGCTCATAATGAAATGTGTGCATAGATCACACTGTGTATGTCCATGTCTGTGCACACACCTGTTGGGAATGCATTCCCAGCCTTGCTGCTGCCTGGGCCCATGGCATGGAGCTGCTTCAGATTCACCTCAGTGGAGCTACCAGATTTGTCCCCTTCCTAGCAAATACAGGAATATAAAATGTGGTCAGCATAGGGCAGAATGGTACTAAATAATTTCAAAAAGCATGCTGCTTCATATCATAGAAAAAGCTAATTCTACTTCCAGTCCCATAAGGCATAAGGTATTGTAACTACTCCTCACTTTAGGTACAGACCCTTCCTTCAACTGAGGTGATAAAGGCAAAATATTAACATGCTCATCCTTTTCTCTTCCTATAGAAAGTTTTCCATTTGAAAAATGACACAGTACTTGAAAAAGGAAGCCTTTTAAAAAATGGGGCAATTAAGAAGGTCTTGACACATACAGAAGTATTTTTAAAACAAGGTGGTTTGGTGAAAAAAACACCATCACCACTTTTGAAACAGTATGTTCAATTTTTCCTGTGTATCGGAAGGCCGTCTGTGCAGATGTTTTTAGTAATTTCAGGTCTCTCAGTGTTCACAAGATGCTATCTTTTTTTTGTTGTTGCTGTTGGCTGCAAAATGCTTTCTTGGAAGACGTTAGGGACACAAAGCACAAGTTCTCATGTTCTGTTTTAGACTGGGGTGTTATAACTTGGGAATGCTGACTGCAACTTGAATTCAATAACCTTTAAGTGAAATAAAAAGTAAGAAAGTTTTCCTTTAGAGATCCTCATCTGACAAACAGCCTGTAATGATTGTACATACCTGAGGTTAGGCTGCAGTGAAGAAAAGAACCTTCGGAGCATGAGGATCAAAGTAATTTCTAGGAGACCAAAATTTGAGGAAATAGGGTATCCAACAAGTCACACTGCACAGTTTCTTTTTACAGAATATCCAGCATAATGCTGCAGTTGCCTATAACTCAAGCCACTGCTGGCAATTTCCTCATAGTCTGCTCTCTCACTTGTCTTCACTTGCTGGTGTTTCTCTAGAACTCTGAGATGCAGCTCTTTGGGCTGGTGGAAGATCCCAGCGCCTTGGCAACAGATTGCCCATCACACAGCTGGACCCTGGCCCATAGCCTTCATGGTTAGAGCCTCCACTGCTGCTGCAAGCTAGCCTCAGGAAAAACAGGACAAGGAGGGACTGATAGGGGTGGCAAATTCACTGAAAGGAAAACCTGTTGCAGCACTGGAGCTGCAACATCTCTTGCCTTCCCACTCCTCTCTGCCAAACTTTCCAGGAATTTTTTTTAACCTAGTGATGGACAGGAAACTTTTTGCGATGATTCATTCTAAGCATGCCTTGCTAAATATAATGGCTGCTTTGCAATGCTTTTGCTGATGGCAGATTTCTACGTCAGACCATCAGAACGCTGAAGATTTAATTGCTTTTTTTTTTTTTAGTAGCATAGGTAAACAGGCAGCAGAAATCTCTTTTTAACACATACACACTAGTACACTTCAATTTTATATGAGCTGAGGTCTGTATTGTGAGGCACTATCTTTTGGCAAACTGATAGATTGAGCTCAAAAAAGACAGGTGACCTATGGAGCCCACTGATATGTCTTCAGGCCTCTACAGTCTCATCATTTAATCCCACAGTGTTCTTATACTCCATGTTCTCCAGTTTCTGCTCAAGTTCTAGAGGTTTAACTTCACAGAGTTCATTGCAGTTCCCTACATCTGTGGTAGATTTGACTTAATGTATTTCTGTACTGAGTATCTTAATGAACATCTCCCTGTGAGATTGACTGAGCTGACTAACACTGTTGACTTAGCTGCGGTCCCAAGCCCACTGTTGCTGCGTTAATAGTGGCAGGTATTCTACCTGAGCGCAGTATCATCTAAGTCTCTAAGCTTGCTAACTTGTGGAATTTGCTCTTGTCTGCAACACTGTCCACACTTCCTGTCCTAATTTATTTGTGTTGCAACTGAACCAAGGGTATCTTTTAATGCCTTCCTGTTGTGTTGCATACGTCATTGCCCATAAGCCAAGTACTTCTCCTGCCAATGCTCAACAAGCTGAGTACACTCAGTCAAAGATTTGTGAATTACTAGCCTGTCTCATATGCACCTTGTTTCCCTCTAGCCCATAGACAACTCAGTCATCCTCTTTATTCAGAGGCATTTATTAAGTCAGGATCAGCCTACTGCCTGCAACATAGATGCTAAGTAATAGCTTCCAAGACGCCTGAAGGTATGAAGAATCTCAGTTCAGTAATGCTAGCAGCTCTGCTTCATTCTCTGAGCTCTTTGCATGCAGTCTCCTTTCTCTCCACTACTGCCAAGGGTCACAGCAGTTGGTAGAAACAGGACACCCTGGGAAACCATGCCCTATTTTCACTCTGCAGCTTCTTTCTGTGTGCTGGAATGGGAAGAACTACAACTTCAGCGTCTTCAGGCACTGCCTCGGGTGACTTTTGTGCATTTCTCACAGCCTAGATATCAATCCTGGGGCAGTCAGGAGGGTAAGGAGCCTCACTCACACAAATAGGTTTCCCAGTGACTACAGCGTAAAAAGCCTTAACACTGAGCTGAGGCCCCTGGTGTCGGATCCCATGCAAGCTCAGCAATATGACTGTATATCACTGGCATTTCTCCCTGGCTGGCCTGGGCAGTTGGGATCGGCTGGGTCACCCTAGCTTCTCTGGCATGGTTCTTCACTTTCCTGTGCACTGCTTGGTACACTGTCCCTCTGTGTTTCATGCAGCTTGTGTTGGGTTGGAAATACAGACAGACACAGTGCTTAGGAAAATAACTAATTGCCCTTAGTCAGCAAGTTTCAGCTGCAATGTAACTCAAGCCATATTCTCCAGCTGACCTCTTCTCATTTCCTGATGCTTTCTCTAAACACTTCCATGCAGAAACAGCTCTCAGCCCTTCTGGGGATCTCTGCAGAAGGCTCTGTATCTGCCTGCTGGGGCTCAAGCAGTGAGGCAGTGCTCATAAAGGAGGTGTCAGAGAAAGTACTTGAATGACAGACAAAGTGAGCAAGTAAGAACAAAACCAACTACAACATGCAGACTTTCCCTCCAACCTGGGCTGCCTCCTACTCATCTAGCAGTGAACACACTCCCTTGGTAATGTGATTTTTTCTGGGCAGCTGTTCTGAAAGCTCCAAGTAAAAGGTGTGCCTGGGAGAGGCGGCTTTGCTGCCCATAGCAAGCACGCTCTTTGTAGTGTTTCACCTCTGAGGAAGATGCTTATGACTGAAGTCTGCTGACAACAAGAACTGAGACAAGGGTCTTCCTCTTCCTTAACTAGCACCAATGTTGGGGAGAAAAGGAAAGCATGTATACTCCTCAAAAGCAAACTGCTCACCCTTGCCTGCGTGGAATTCAGCTACAGGACTGGAGACAGAAGAGTGCAGAGCTCTCAGGGAGCTATTGCCTCTGAGCATGGGGAAGTAGTACAGTCAGGGACACTACAAGAAATAGGCAGTCCCCGTTGTGCTGAGAGTCACATGAGGCCTGGGAACAGTCTGGCTCTTGACTTCAATAACTGAGCAGCAGGACTACACTTCAGAGACCTCTTATCACTGCAATAAATGTTGCTTCTCACTGAGGGCATGGGGAAGCAGAGATATCTGGCAGTGAGGAAGGCTCCCGTAGGCAGGAGTTCGGCAGTGCAGGCAGGCAGCAGTTTGTACAGAGCTGCATACTATTGCCAGTAGTGTGACAGAAGCAATACTCTATGACTGAAGCTGCTTTTTATGTGTATTTTCTTGGGAACCAGGGCAGGCAGTGAGGAGAAGGGCATTTCAATGAAAAAATCTCTTCTTAGGCAAAGAACAGAAAAGAAAATTTAAAACAAATTCACAGCCTCACAGCTTCTATACCACCTCCCCATGGCCTCTGCACTAGCCTGCTAGCAGGGCAAGCCTTGCCTCTAGGGTGAGGAGCAGGTCCTGCCATACTCCGCTTTTTACAGCTGCATTTGCTGCAGATAGCGTGAGATGTCAGTGCCTTCTCACACCGTATCGTCACCCAGCTGCTGCACCCAGCAGTGAGTCAGCACCAGATGCTTGCAGGCTTGGGAGTCTCAGCTTCATCAACTGTAAATCCTTGCAGCTCTACTGGCTACAAGGGCTCCTCAGAGCAACACCAGCTGGAAACCTGCCCTTGGAAATCTCAGGGGATGAGCTGCCTGAGCAGCTCTGCCTCAAGCTGGCCTCGCGCAAGGGTCTCATTCTCCCTGGTTCCCGAGCCCATTTCCACTCCAAAGTGTAAAGGGGTTTGGTGGAAGTGAGAGTCAGGGGCCTTTATTTAGGCTGAGCATGCAGGGTTTGCTTCATCCTTAGTCTAAACAAAAGTCTACATGAGTGTAAACGAGTGTAAATTAGTGTAAATTAGCGTAAATGAGAGACAGGAGTTTGTGCGCCTCTGTTTAGGGGTGGTGGTAGGGCCGCAGCATGCCTCTGTCCTCCTGGGAAGAAAACAGGCATTTGTAAAACCTGCACACACCTAGTTTGGAGACAGACTGAATATCCATTATGTATATACTATTGGGATCCTATTTTTAGCCACTAGGCAATGATAGGCTATCTGTCAGCGCAGTATTCAAACCTCATCCCATGCCTGTCATTTTCCTTCCCCCTCTCTTCATGGCTTCACCAACCCTCCCCCAAACTTTCCCCTTCTTATGGAAACTGGGAGACATTTCATCAAGTTGAGAATAAGATTCCATCTCCACACACAAACAAGTGAATCATCCATGGGAGATTTTCCCCCCTTCTTCCGTCACTTTTCACAAGCAAATCTACTGATGATTCTGATCATGTAACAGCAATATCAATGTCTTACCATCCTGGGGGTGCTGCTAAAAGTGATACCAATTTTTATCTATCTATCTATCTGTCTATCTATCTATCTATCTATCATCTATTTATTTATGCTGGAGAAGAAGCTTGTTTGTACTTTTGGCCTGTATATTAAGATGAGTAGGGATTGAAGCATAACCTGAAGAGAGCATCATTCTGTGCTATCTGCCAAGTGAAACTTTGCAATACAACAGCCAGAAATAATGATGCTGTTCTATTACCATAATGACTTTGCAGGTGCATGTGCTTCATGGCATTCCAAGCCAATATGAGAACATGGAACAAGAGGGATTAACAAGAGTGACATAGTCCTCACATGCATTGCTAGAGCCAGAGATGACAGAAGAACACAATCTGCTAAGTCAAGGGGCTCTGCTAAAGGCCTTTGTCCTGGTTTGAGCTAAACAGAACCAAATCTGTTCAGTGATTTTCCTTTTCAGCGAAGTCTCTTCTAAGAGGCAGTATGTTTTTGCAGACAGTGTCTGCTACTGGCAGTGATAACACGTGATGTTTACAGTTACTGCCAGGATTGGTATGCAGAAAGGCTCTTGCTTATATTTGCTCCTCTAGTGACCAAGGTCACTGCTGGATCTTAGGTAACTCATTGGGGGTGCCAGGAAGTAAAAGGGTCACATGGAAGTAAGAAGTTGCACCTCTGAGGAGGAAAGGACAGGACAGGTGACCAGCAAAGGTATTCCACTCCATATACATCCTAACTAGCATAAAGCTGATAGATCATGGAGATTAAGGCTCCCGTTCTCTAATGGTTGGTGTCTGAGGAGGACTCCGACTGTTCTTCTGCCTTTGATCCCAATCCTGAGTTCCCAAAATCCAGCTCCTGTATCTGGTTCCTCTTTGCCACTGAGCCTGGGGCTTCCCCAGTGCCTGCCTGCTCTGCAGCATCAGTAGGGATTGCTATCGAGGGGCGCGGGAGGGGCAGGAAGTTGGGTTTTATATCAATTTTGCATATATTTGTATATATACAATATATATTCATTATTGTAATTGTTTCCTTATTAGTACTATTATTGTTTTATTAAAGATGTTTTAGCTTTTTCTTCCAGTCTCTAATCTCTGCCTTATTCCCTTTCCCTTCCCATTTGGGAAGGGAGAGAGGTTAGAGAATCTGTCTGTGTTTAGTGGCTGGGGGCCCCCCCAC
>NW_009722497.1:31335-63852 GCF_000703405.1 Apaloderma vittatum
GCCAGTGCTCGAAGTGTTGATATACAGGCACAGGCATAGTTAAATTTTATTTTATTTTGTTTTATGGCATGTCATATTCAAAGACATACCTCAAATGGTTTGAAGTGTGAGAAAGAAATTAAGACATTGGCAAACCAATGCAAAAATGGACAGCATGGCACTGGCAAACAAAATTGGGGAAACTCAATCATGCCAAACAGAAAGTAATACTCTTGGCTATTACCAAGAAATGTTCAGCTACGCCGAGCAATTATTTTAACAGCCTTATACATAGCCTCTAAATTAGAACTATTTTTTTCATTTCAAACTCTCCAAATCTAATATCTAGGAGAATTCCCTTATTTCGGCTTGCATCAAGATGAAGTCAAATACTTCCAACATGACTCCATTGGAACAATGTTATTTTGTCACTGATCTATATATTTGTCACTGTCTATATAATTTGTCACTCTAAACTATCACTGTACCCTCAAAAATGTAGCTCAGCTGTGACTCCAGAAGACTGGAAGTAACGAACAGCCAGGGCCAGTAACTTTCTCATCAGCTCCATCTGTGTCATAGAATCACAGAATTATAGAATCACAGAATTATGGCATCTTGGAGTCATGGAATGTGTTGGTTTGGAAGGGACATTTAAAGGTCACCTAGTCCAACCTCCCTGCAGTGAGGGGGGACATCTTTAACTAGATCGGGTTGCTCAGAGCCCCCATCAAGCCTCACCTTCAATGTATCCAGGGATGGAGCCTCCACTACCTCTCTGGGCAACTTATTTCAGTGTTTCACCACCCTCACAGTAAAAAACTTCCAAACATCTAATCTAAATCTGCCTTGCTCTAGTTTAAAACGATTTTCGCTCGCCCTACCGCTACACACCCTTGTAAACAGCCCCTCCCCAGCCCCTTTCAGACACTGGAAGGCCACTATAAGGTCTCACTGGAGCCTTCTCTTCTCCAGGCTGAACAACCCCAACTCTCTCAGCCTGTCCTGACAGGAGAGGTACTCCAGCCCTTTGATCATTTTTGTGTCCCTCCTCTAGACCTGCTCCAACATGTCCATGTACTTCTTGTGTCGAGGGCTCCATAGCTGGACACAGTACTCCAGGTAGTCTCGCCACAGCAGAGCAGAGCAGAGGGGCAGAATCACCTCTTTCGATCCGCTGGTCACGCTTCTTTTGATGCAGCCTGAAAGCATACAAGATTGTACCCTCCCTGTAATGTTGGAACAGGTAGACCCTGGGAGGCAAAATTTGTTCTTGCTATACTGATGGAGAACTAAAAATATGCAACAGCTGGGAGTCTTCCCAGTCATTTATCTCTGATTTTCAGTGAATAATTGATCCCTAAATCATGCTCTTATCAATCTAATTCACAACCTCTTTTTGTCTCTTTACTCACACTCTGAAAACTTTGGACAGGGTCGCAGTTTTCCAAGGCTAATTCACGTGTCTTGTCACCTAAAAACCTGCCAATAATTGCTGTATTGCAATTATTGCAAGAAAATTTGCAATTGCTTGCAAGAAACATGCAAGATCTCTAGCAATGTAACAGTATTTCAGAGAGCATATGCAGCAATGTCCTGCACTCAGTAAGTGATCAGAGGTACCTAATGACTGAAGGGGAATGGAAAATGAGGGAGTTAAAACAGTCTCTGTAGGCCATGGGCAGCAGAAGGTTACACTATAATGCTCAAAGCATTCAAACGACATTGTTGTATTCCGCCACCTCCTGAGAAGCCAGCTTTTCCACTTCTGCTGCACGGTGAGCTAGCAGAAACTGATGTGCGGAGAATTGTCTTACAAATTACAGCCTGGAGACTCTACTCACCAAAAGTAAGCTGGCTGCGGTGCTGGTGTACTGCTTGCTTATTTGCTTGTTGTTGTAGGCTGTGCAGAGATGGAGATTTCCTCCCATCTTATTTTCCAGATCTCACAATAGGAGTTGTGTGCACCCAGAGGGCACCACCTGCTGCCCTTCCCCCTGCTTCAGACAGCTGTCATGGGAAATGTCCACGTGGCATTCCTCACATCTGGGGTAGGTATTTCTGCCGTGGATCAGTTTTCATCCAAAAACCCAACACCCAAAGATAACCCTAAAAGCAGTGCTATAGAAGCAGAAGGTTTGTACACCTGGATGAGGACATCAGACAGATGACGGGATGTTACAAAGGCTATTTCGCTTATGACTGTTTTTGACTTACTTGCTCTTCTAATATTCCTGCAACATTTCTGCCTTCACACTGTGCAGTAAATTGCTGTTTTTCAAAGTTCAGTGCCAAAGAGTCTGCCCAAGGGAGGGAAGTACAAGAAAATCAGGGTTTGTCTGTGGGGCATTACAATTTATTGCTTGCTTATTTAATGAGAGCTTTACTGCTTGCTTTTCCTCCTTGATTTCTAGGAGAGAAGCCTACGCCAGCTGTGGTAAAGAATACTAACCCGTTCTTAAAACAGGTGCTTTGCAGCAAAGACTCTGAGGCTTTCCGTGACAGATCTGCTGGGCAACAGGAATCAGGCTAAAGCCTAGAGCCTTGCAACAAACTGCTCAGGCTCCACTCTGCATCCCTAGGCTGGTAGAGACAGGGTGGGATGACACTGGTGCTTATCTCTGTCACTGCTGTGTTTCTTTAGGGATGAGGAGCCACTCACTGTGGCACCTCCTGTGCTCCTGCTCCACTGCCCACTAACAGCACTGGCTGCCTGCACCCTCACAGGGGGTGGAAGGAAAAAGAGGGACAGAGAGATATGATGACAACCAAACTGCTGTACAAGGGTTTGTATGCTGGCACCCAGACCAGTTTCATGCCAGATGTGCCAGTTTAAAGAGCTGAGTGATGATCTTAGTAATGGTGACAGTTACTACCAGCATTGATGCCCAGAGGTAGCTGCTTGAAAAACTCAGAGAAGAGGAAACTACCAGCTCAGCACTGTGCTGAAGCAATGAAACAGGATCTGATTCCTTTTGAAGGGCCGCAGCTCACTTAACTCACTCACACTGTTGTCCTACCCTTGTAAAGAAGTGCGCTGCAGAACAGTCCAAGAGCAGTTCCTGCCAGACTGCATGCTAGGTGCAGAGCAAGCTGCTTATTTCTAATTTTATCTCCTTTGCTGCATTGTTTCAGTCCAGGACATTTCCCAAGTATTCACATCACCTCCTGAGACCACACACACATCCCTGCTTGTGGGTCCTAAGTCCATCCACTGCCAGGAAACACTACACAGAGTTGTCTGCATAAAACCACAAGCCTTGAGATGAGGCGCAAAAGAAGATGAAAAATACGTATGTATATTGCCTTGCTTGAATGACATTACTGAAAATGAAGCTTAAAAACTAAAGAAACAAAATTCAAACCATGGAGAACAAGGAACCTCGGATCCCATCCATTCAAGTGTGGGGTCAGGCAGGTGTTCTGCAGAGGCATGAGCAGGAGACGAGGCTGCCAGATTTTTGCTGCTGCCACAGCTACAAAGCAAGCTGCTCCCTCCGTTCTGCCACACTTCCCTTTTTCAGAATATGAGCTGTTATGAACTACTGTTCTTACTATACCTTCCTTACCTACCACTTTCCCTGTACCTGCAGCTGTTGTTATTTTTCCCTGTAAATCTCTGGAATGCCTTTGTTTCTTACACTCTTCTCTGGATGCCTTCCACTCTAGCTTGGGAAGTCAGCTCCTGCACTTCCCACATATTTGACGCTGAGCTTTGTGCACTCCTCGCTCACTTCCCCTGACTTGTAAAGCTTGCTCCACCTGAGCTTCAGTTTTGGTTTGAAGGCCATGTGTGAGGAATGAGGATCAACATCAGGAAGAGCAAGACACAAACAAGTCACAGGCTGAGGGAAGGAGAGATGGAACTGTGCACATCCAGCCTGCTGTCAAAGTTGGATGGAAAATCCCAGAGGGTGCAGATTAGCATGAGTGAGAGCTGAGGTGGGGTATTCTTTGGAACAAAAAGCCTTTTAGGAAGCACTGACTTGTTGCAACTGGACCATTTCTGCAGAAATGTCTGCATTTCTACAAAACTTTCAGTAAGAATATGCCTTGGAGTTGAACAAGGGAAGGCTGGTGTAGTAGACCTGATATCAAGCCCCTTGTCCCCTGAAGTGGGAATGAATCTGTTTCCCATGTACTGCAAGGGATTATGTTCACTGTTGAGCTGCTGGTGCTAAGTGTAAAGGACTGAGTTTCCTGCTGGTGCCCACCTGAAACACCTCAGTCAGAGTTCAGCAACCCAACAGCACATCCATGACTTTTTATGGCTTATATTCCCAGAGACTGGGTGTACCTTCAGAGAGTGGAGGTGTGAAGACTACATTCCCCCGGAGGGTACACATCTGGGAGCTGCATGAACAAAGGAAGCCTATTTCTAACCCAGGACTGGGGGACCTGACCACTAACAACCTCCTTTCTCAGTCCTCCTCCAAGTTCATTCCTGACCACGACTCCAGGAGTCACGCTCTTCAACCCAGGGCAGGACAGCCTGCCGCACTGAGGACAAGAGCAATCGATTTATTTTTCTCACATGTAAAACCAACGCAACCTTTCCCCAATAATTGCAGCGGAGTCTGCAGGTACAGCAAAGGACTTCTCAGAGGACAAGCTAAAGGTAACTGCGTGGAGCTGCTCTGCAAAGCACTTTAATTGCTTTGGACACTGCAGACTAACTTCATTAAGCCCCAGGCAGATGACTCACAGTAGCAGGCCGTACTGGTGAAGGAAACACAACGGGACGCAGGGAGCGTTTCCACAGTAATTAGAAAATTTCTCTGTTGTGAGTAGGTGATCAGAGATGTCCTCAAGGACCAAAAGATGCTTAGCAGCACGAATCATATCTGGCTTGGGTTGAGAAGAAGAAAGTAATAGTTTTCCTTGAAGGCCTAGGCACCCCCAAAGCTAGCCACTCTCCTTATTTCTCTCCAGCAATCAGAAAACTCCTTCACTAGCCCAAATACTCCTTCATCTAGATCCCTTGCCTTCACTCAGATCTCCTTAAACTTGCCAAGCAACATGAGTATGTGTAGGAAAAAGGGAGTGTCCTTGTGCATGGCTGAATCTGGAAGGGAAAGCCTGAAACACCCACCTGGCAGCAAAAAGGACACAGCACATTCTCCACCATTATTTTGCCAGGCTCAGGTCCAAGCTCCTTTGCTGTGGTTGCTGTTACCCACAGTAAGTAATGCAGGTGTGGCTCCTGTTCCTGAGAAGCTGGTGTGACCCCATGTGCATGGCAGGAAACACACCGCAGACAGACTCTTCTGTTGCAGCTGTAGTCGCCATGTCCCACAAGAGCTCAGGCCTTGCTAAAACCATGCTGGCAAGTGGGATTGGAAGCAACCCCGTGTGAAGGCCTGTTTGTTTGCTTGTTTTTGGTTTTTGTTGTTTGTTTTTAAATGCAGTATCTAGCTCTCAGGTGAGACCAGCTCATTTCCAGGCATGCTTGTGCTACAAAGCATTAAAACTCATCAGCTAATCTAGGACTCTTATTACTTACGCTTTCATATGAGCATATAACAAACAAATACAGTGAAGGCAAAAGCAAAAAAATCAGTGAGCACAGCTGAATTTGGAAAGTTTTTCCCCTGACATAATAAATTGTCTTAATGATTTTGAAACACTGAACGCTAATGACAGTGTCTTCTTTTATTTCTTGTCCCCTCACTGTGAAAAAAGTAGCTCTGTCCTGAAAATTATCAGGCTCTGAAAAGTTATCAAATATTTGCCTGAATGACAGAATTTCTATGACAGTACATTGTCTGAGAACAGTTATTATGCAATATGTTTGCAGATAACTTTGCCAACAAACTGAAAAAAATTTTCTAACTTAGTGCTCATTATTAGTTGCCAGCACTTCTAAAACAACCTTGATCAGTGTGGTCATGGCACTTTATGCTTTCCTAAATCTTTAAGCACTTCATTAAAATAAAGTACCTAATAAATGCAAAGCAGTCTATAGTCACTGTTGCTGTGCAGATCAAGTGGTAACTGCAGAAGGGAGCAGCTTCTCCAGGACCTGATTCTTCACTAAACTTTTTCACTTTGCTGCAGAGATTATGTAGAAGCAGCTGCAGCTCTCCATACTTGAGATGTCTTTGTGCAAATTTATTTGGCTTCTTAAGGACTAAATATGCTGCTTCTCCTTTTTTAGGGGTGGGGAGGGACTTTCATGTATGTGTTTCTGTGTCCAGATTGCTCCTGGTGAGAACCCCTCCTGGACAATCCCTGCATGTCTAGACATGATAAATAACAACT
The DNA here is from genome assembly GCF_000703405.1 of Apaloderma vittatum. NCBI lineage: Eukaryota > Metazoa > Chordata > Aves > Trogoniformes > Trogonidae > Apaloderma > Apaloderma vittatum. The sequence goes on from NW_009722497.1 coordinate 37,576, forward strand.
CCCATGACAAACTTGAGAAGGAAGGCAGATGTCAAATTTTGCTGAGTCAGTCTAAGCTTTCTATTCTCCCTCATCCAGGGCCTGATCTCATTATAATGTCTGATTCTTGAGATTGGTGCAAGTGAGAATTGCAAGAGCAAACATGGCAAGGGATTTCCAAATAACAAAACAAGTATCTTTGCACATTTTGAAAAACTTTTTACAGTTCCCTTTCTGGTGACTTTCTGTTAGTTGTCACCGCTAGTTTATTCTCATAATCAATACATTTATGGAATGATGGCAATGTGGTAACAGCTTTCTAAAAACTACACAAAACCCCCCATTGCTTTTCTGGAGCATCCCATGAAGAGCAATGCTTACCGGGACTCCCTCATCTGAATCACAAATCTTAAATGTGGCAAGTTTTTAGAATGAGTGTGAGATTGCACATTTAAATGTGAGCTGGGTTAAAGCTGCTGTAAAACCTGTACTATTATCCTAACAACAGATTCATTGGATTTGTGTTGGCGTGGTGGAGGAGGGTGAAAGAATTCTTTTTGTGGGGCTCCCAGACTCACCTGCCCCATTTATAATTGCACAGCTCCCAGGGCAGCAAAACCAGTGGTCTCTTGCCCTACTGGGTCAAACAGGGCTTGCTGACTCTATCCCTGCCACAGGATGTACACCTTGGGTTTTTTTGGGCACTGTTCTGTTTTCCGCCAGCTAACTCCTTAATGATTGGAGGGAGTGGTTGTACAACTATGATTTTGTGCAGTGCCAGAAGGAGACTTAAGCTTTATCTCTGGCTCTGCCACATACTTCTAGTGCTTGTAAGCAAGCAAGAACATGGATGCGTTCCTGTGTGACCTACTGTAGGTGATCCTGCTTTGGCACAGGGGTCGGACTAGATGATCTTTCAAGGTCCCTTCCAACTCAGAACATTCTGTGATTCTGTGATTCTGTGAATGGCCACTAATGTCATTTCACTTATTTTTCTGACAGCTGAGGCCTAATCTTTCCAAAACACTGTGTCTTCTGAGGTGCTGCAGGGACTGAATGCAGAAGAGAGAAGTTCAGATGCTCAAGCCCTGACTGCAGGAGGGAGAGTCTTTACAAGATGAGCTACGCATAGGAGCTAGATCAGTAGCATGGTGTCTTCTCTTTCAGCCATCATCCTGCTTTTGCACATACCAACAGAAATTCCCAGCTGAGATGCTTGGCCTTAGCCATCAGATGATTTGGGCACTGCCATCAAATAACTTGGCCACAGAACCCATTTTTCAAATCACATATGAATGACAAATGAATGACACAAACTGGTTTATGTGACTCATGCTCTCTGAAAAAGCACTCTGTAAACAGCTTTTATGGTTAAAAACGATTATAATCTGTCAATTACAGCACGCTACGCAATGAGGCACAAGTGTTCCACATTTCTGTCATTTGTCACACATTGCTATGGCCTGTGTCACATGCTGGCAAAACTGGAAAGGTTGAGAACTTTGGTTATGGTCTCGAGAGTATGAATACATAGCAGGCACTCACTTCACAAAAAGGCATTTTGAAAAACAGGAGAACAACACGGCTCACTGGGAACAAATAAGCAGAATGACTCAACTACACACACACAGGTGGGGATGAATGACTCTAGGAGAGGACATCTGAGTCGTATGGGTCACAAATGGTGGGAAACAACAAAGCCACAGGAAAGGGACATCCCATGCTGTGCTGCATCAGTAAGCCCTGCTGCAAGACTCGAGGCTGCACATGAACACATGAACACAAATGAGTGAATAACTTCAAAATCAGAAATGTGTAAATGCATTGCTGCGTTCCGCAACAGAAATTTTATGCATTTAAACTTCAGTTCATTACTCTGGCTTTAGCAGTGTAATGATGCAACGCTACTGCTGCAACAGATTGTTACCTGCCAGCTCTTACTGTGCGGGGACATGGAGTTTTCCTACCCATGCCGTTTGGGTTTACTCTGTCACAGTTCAAATTCAAATGCAGCTCAGAGCATGGAAGAGGCTCATGCTCCAGCAGGCCATCCCTTTCAATTTTTAAGGAAGGTTGTTCAGGCAGACAACAGGCTCCATGCTTCTTCTGGTAGAAAGATATTAACTAAATGAGCCTTGAGCTGACTGCCCTCTTTAGACTTACACATTAAGAGCACTAACACTAGACAAGAGATCAAAAGGAGTTTAGCTTTCAGAGTGTGCTTACAATGAAACTGTGGCTCAGTTTTCAGCAAAAATTACTGGTCTGCTTGGGGCAGCTGATAAAACCATTTGGTTGGCTCAGATTTACTTTACAGACTCAGCAGAGGGAGGGCTGTTAATATTTTGTGAATATGACTTTCTGTGCAACAGAGCACATGCAGCACTTGAGATGGTTGAGGAATTAGTGAGGAGAGAAAAAGATCCTGACACTGTGTTTGGCAAAATGTTCTGTGTTTTGATCATAGTATGTGTGTGTGTATGTACATGTGCATATGTATGTACATGAAATTATGTGGGGGGATGAAGGGAAAGCAATATTCACAATTCATCAGCTTATTGTCATTTGGAGGATGCCGGATGTTTATTGCTGTAGATATAACAGTGATTTTCTGTGGGAGAAGACTATTAGTGGATTAATTCCAGAAAGTTTCAGAAATTACCCTATGTGCTTCTGAAACATTTTAGAGGTTTTTAGACATCTGTAACATCATCCAGATTTTCCATCAACATGTATGGGCCTGTTTACATTTTATTCAGCTCCAAACTGGAGCCTTTGTGCAACAAGGACAGTTATTTAAAGAAAAAGTCATCCAGAAATCTGGCCTGGAGAGCTTGCCATACAGTAAAATGACTTAAAATATGTCTCACTGTAACTAAAAAAAAATTTTTACAAATCTATTAAAATCCAGACTTCTGAAGATGCCAAGATTTTAAGCCTGTGTTCTCAATAAAAGGTTCTATAGTCTGTCTTGCCAATCCTAAGTGTTCAAAAACATGAAATTGACATGAATTCAAAAATCTCTTTTAAAATGATACATTAGTTTTTGGCCTCTGGATTTTATCTTCAGCTGCCCAGATTTTCAAGCTTATTTTTGCAGTCATCATGATTAGAAATTAATGAAAAAAAATAAAATAGCAGAAGAAAGTATAGATTTTCAAGTAGTGTCAGGACTGAATGTGTTGATACTGTTTCAAGAAAACTTTGAGTACTAGGAGCCCCATGGTAATAACCTAAGCGTTGGCTCCTGCAGAACAGCTGGTGTCTATTAGTGGCCATGTCCATTGTTTATCTTTGAAGTGCTCTATTGGTGGAATGTATCACTTGGCTACAAACAACTTCTAAGACAATTGTTTTGACCATCTATGTTTCTGATGTGCTTTTAATTACAAAGCAGGTATCTCAAAGAACAGCTATTTTAATTATTATTTTCAGATCTTTAGTCAATAGTCATCAGTATTTTTTGACAACAGCTGACCAAATGAAGGCCATGATCTAACTGAGAGCTTACACCATCTACACTGGTTGAATTCACAAAAGCAGGAGCTTTTATTGCCCATCTAGCTAAGTAATGGCAGAACAGATGCTGTGGGGAAAATATACTACTGCAGCAAAAGCCACGGCCCTTATCACCTCCCTTTTGCAGGTAGGAAGGCAGTGGAAAGCAATGCTGCATTTCATTTTTCACTTGCTTGCTACTGTCCCTAAACATGGAGAGGTTTAATGGGAAGCAGTGGACCAAGGCTGCATCTACAGAACTTGTTTTTCAGGGGCTATGCAACCTTTCTCTAATGCATAGGCAGATTTCAGAGGGATTTAAATACATAAGTTAGGTGGTTGACACCTAAGGAGATTTGCTAAAAGGGTCTAACTCCTCACCCTAGAGTAAATTGCATCCATTCTTCCTGCCTTGCCTCCATCTCATACAGCTTTCAGGAGGAAAAAGAGGGAGGAGAGAGAGCAGATTTGCCATATGTTGGCCCAGCTTCCTTTTTCATAGTGTCATTTCTGCGGGCTCAACCACTACCAACAGGTCCTAGCAACTTGACACAGAAGGAGCATCCATCAGAAACAGGTGAGTATACATATTCCATGGCTTTTAAGTTCAGTCTCAGTGCTGTTCCCTCAGTACCTCTCACTGCACTGTGTGTGTGTGTCTGTGTAGGAGGGTTGGGTGTGAATTTGTTCCAGGGGAGGGGATTTTGCATCTGAGTACAGAGAGGTTAATTTGCTATATTCCTCTGCAGGGGATGCTGTGGGTCTGAAGTATCCACAACATATGATCTTGCATTATCACAGGAAGAAATAGCTGTAACCCTGACCATTTCCAGGTAGGGATTACAAAGCAGACCAAAGCCTGTACTTTGAGGGATTTCACTCCTGTTCACTCATGCAAAATCTGCCCTGATGTGTTCCTTATGAGGGGCTGGGGGGCAGGTTTTGAGCTTGGAAATGTGTCTGGTGGTGGAGAGGGAGGCAGGAGGAAGAAGGGTCACAGTGGTCTTGGCATGGAGCAGTTCTCACATTACACAGCATTAACTAAGCGCTGCCACACAAACCGGAGCAGCAGCTGTGCCTTTGTTTTCGCAGGGGTTTTGTGTACAATTAGAGCCTGAACCAGCAGGCGCTGCGGACTGAGCTGGGCTGTTGTGGCCGTGGGATATTCTGCTCTCTTTTCACATGTGCTCATAACAGGTATCCACAAACTTAGTCCTCAGCTGGGCTGTGTAAGGGACATCCAGGCCACTTGGGAAGTGGATTGTTTTTGGCCAGACATCAGCGGTCAGTGCACGCTGCTGCTGCCGAGGCTCAAACCTGCAGCTTTCTGTCCTGCACATCTAAATCCCTCTACTGGCCTTCGGTCCACAGTAAAGCCCTTTCAGAGATGCTATGTGACATCTACTAACCCTTATGCTGTCCCGTAAGAGTTTGTTCCATACTTCTTAATTTCTGGCACCATAACAAGATGTGTAAATACCTACTTGTTGTTTAGTGGTCTTCTGCCAGCCATAGAAGGGCAGGCAGTACCTTGATGGCACAAAAGCCTGCCCGTACAAGCACTCTTGGAACAAATTTGAACCAGTAGAGTTTATTTCAGCTTATGGTACTTGGCAGTGTCTGGATAAGGTACATTTGTACCAGCACTAGATGCTCCCAAACCTCGTTGTCTGTCAAGTCACACCTTGCCAACATGTTATTCAAAGGCAGGAAGCTGTCTGAGTGTATGGGAGGTGACCAACTTTGGCTATCTAAGCTGTAGCTTTGGTAAATCACTGCCGCTCCGGCAGGAAGAGCTGGCAGAAGGCAGTGTCAGCAGAGAAGATCTGACCCAATAACCTTAGATTCAGTCCCATCCTGATTTTGACTCACAGCATGAGCTCAGTCACATTGCTTTCCCCTTCAAACCTTCGTCTGTCTTGTCTCTGTGCAGTACAACACCTTAAAGGAAGGGCTCTGTCTCCTACCTCAACTTGTTGGCACAGCAGACCTTAAGACATACCTTATAATGCTAGTAATAATAATCATGCATTAGCAAGCTATTAACAGAATCTGAAATGTTATGCCAACCTACAACAGAAGCCCAAAGGAGCTATATCTGTATGCATCACTTCCAGTTCTGCTCCTGCTGAGGCCTATTTTCTTGCAGTCTTCAAAAAAAGTACAGCTAGGGTCAGAGCAGAGGGAAGGGCTGCCTCATCCTGGAGGGTGGAATGTCCAAGTCACCCAGAGCTGAATTCCATCTTCAGCAGTGCCCTTCAGCACTTTAGGAGAGCCAGCAGTCACCAGTCTAATGACTTCGAAGAAGATTATCCTACACCATGTGTAGGTGCAATTTAACCCTCTTGTTTCCTGCTGAGAGCTACAGCAAAGGCTGCTGCATCTACTGTGGCTCATCCAGCATGCAGTGATTGGATCTGAGCATTATCTCTCTCCTGATCAGCCAGGCAGACTTGGCACACATTCGAAAAGCCTGGGAAATATACTGCAATTAGTTGGCCACATCCACAATGCCAAAAGGTTGAACATGAAGAGATGCCACCATGCCAGCTCTGAGAAAACAGACTCTGTTGCCCATGTTGCACAAAGCAGTGCATCTCTCAAAGCAGCTCTGTCCTGCTTTGTGACATGGGCTAATTAGTTCTTCCTTTCATTCAGGTCAAGTTCAGCCCCTGTGGGAACACATATATTGTCTGTGGTACCTAAGTAGCTCTGTTGGTATACAGCTTGGAATAGTTCTGCCCTGGTAACTACTGCACAATGCAATACCCTTTTGTGACAATCCAGGCCCTGACAGGATTTCAGCATCGTTCTCTGTTGCAGCATGGTCCTGAGCTTGCAAGAGCTCCATTCGTTAGTGCCAGCAAGACCCTGCGCTGCAGGAGTGACAAAGCAGGAGTTACAAGGACAAATGCATTTTATGAGAAGCAATTATGGAGCTCGGTAGATCTGTGTGAGAGGAACTGAGTAAAACATTACTAGGAAAGATCTGCTATAACTGTCATCCCTAAAATTGGCAACACACTAGGAAGGGGAGTGGGAGGCTGTATGAGAATCCTCACTTACTAGGGAGCTCTCTGTCTGTCTCTGAAGATTTATGAAACCTTGCAGCTTGTTCTCTGTTAACGTCTTACACTCCTGTAAAGGCCTTTTTGGTTAGAATGAATGATGGCCTTCCCCGCCATGGCAAGAACAGATTGCTATATAGTTCTCCAAAAGGACCTGATTCAATTGCACCATGAAAGATGAAACAGCATAGCATTTCTTTTGAAGCAAAAGTAAAACTAGTTACACCTTGTGTCTATGGTCTTTCATTTAGTGGAAGAAAGAGAGATGAATAATAGATGGTCCCCTGGAAATACTGTTCCACCAGCTCTTAGCTGGAATCAGGTAATGGTAATACACTAAGAGCATTCAAGATTATTCTGTTTAATCTCCATAATGAAATAGTAATTTTAGCCTACTTAGAAGCAATGACAACTTCTCCCTTCCCCCTTCATGAGGACCTTGAATCTGTAAGTGAAAGGAGGTCTTAGCCATGTCCCAAGGCAATAGATAAAGAGCCTTTAGCTTCTCTGTCATTCTCTAGAAGTGTCAGATAACCAGGACATGACATAAAGCATTGTGATTAGGAAATAATATACCACGGAAATGTTTCAGGATGCAAGGGACCTGTTAAAAAAAAAAAAAAAGTGCCTTGGAAATACAAAGTAGATGAGGGTAGCTGAGAAACAGACAGTTAATCATGAATATCAGTGACAGCATAAGACAATAAACCTTGTTTACTACAGATGTTTTTGGATTTTGGCTGTCAAATCTCTAAAGCAGACCGAAAGGACAGGACCATACCACATAAGGCCACCAACCACAACATCCTGAATTCGTGTTTCTCAGTTATCTTCCAGATATCAAGATTTAATACCTGTAAAAATCCACACCAGCCCCAAAGATCATCCCAACAAAGTAAATGAAAACAGGTGCTTGAATGTTCCAGAGTGTTTGCTAAAAGCTTAGAAGTCAGGCCTAAAACTACCGCTTCATTAAATGGACACTAACTCACACATGCATTCAGCTGTAGAACTAGCTATCAAAAACCAGGTATGTTTGTTGTCTCCCTCCTGATTTTGAATCTTATGACAGATAAGCCCACTGCTATACCCACAAATTCATCTGAAATGTTAAAAATAGCCTACAGTGTGTTTCCTTTCTGCTGAATCTGCAAAACAGATGTGTTGCAAAGCAGAGCATCATTTTGGTTGCGGGTAGTTTGTGAGCCAAATCATAGAATCACAGAATTGTCAGGGTTGGAAGGGACCTTAAAGATCATCTAGTTCCAACCCCCTGCCATGGGCAGGGACATCTCCCACTAGATCAGGCTGCTCAGAGCCCCATCCAGCCTGGCCTTAAAAACTTCCAGGGATGGGGCTTCTACCACCCCTAGGGGCAACCTGTGCCAGTGTCTCACCACCCTCATGGTGAAGAACTTCTTCCTAACGTCCAATCTGAACTGATCCATCTCTAGTTTTAATCCATTCCCTCTAGTCCTATCACTACCCAACATCCTAAAAAGTCCTTCACCAACTTTCTTGTACTAGAAGGCCACAATAAGGTCTCCTCAGAGCCTTCTTCTCTCCAGACTGAACCGCCCCAACTCTCTCAGTGTGTCTTCATAGGAGAGGTGCTCCAGCCCTCTGATCATCCTCGTGGCCCTTCTCTGGACACGCTCCAGCACGTCCAGATCTTTCTTGTGCTGTGGGCTCCAGAACTGGACGCAGTACTCCAGGTGGGGTCTCACGAGAGTAGAGTAGAGGGGGAGAATCGCCTCCCTCGACCTGCTGGCCACGCACCTCTTGATGCAGCCCAGGACATGACTGGCTTTCTGGGCTGCAAGTGCACAGTGATGGCGCATGTTGAGCTTATTGTCCACCAGTACCAGTTCTTTTTTTTTGAGTGTCTAGGAGGTGAGCAGCATTTTGCCTCACACCTTGTGGACCACAGCACAAAAAAATGCAACCTTGCCGAGTAACATAAGATATTGAGAACTCTCAGAGCTGCTGTTTCCCTGCCTTACAGTTGACTACTCCTAAAAGTACCTTGGGGTACAGAATGGATTTAGGTCATGACCTGAGAAGGTGCAAAGCCCTAGAAAACATAAAAAGTGTACAGAACTGGCATATCCTGACCCAAAGAATTTAACTATGTCGGCATGGTCAGACTCTGAAGAAGGATTAGGACCTCCTCACAGTCCTGTACTGCTACAGTAGCACCATTCTTCACCTAAGGTTCAGCATGTCAATTGCTGTTCAAGCATCTCTAGCTTACTGTGTGAATCCACCATTCAGCCCTAGCAATGTCTTCTCTGAAAGATAGGTTAACAGCAAAGTGATGCCATGAATGAGATGCTGTGCAGCATGTGGGAGTTGGAGACATGCAAGCATGATGCAAGGCTCTGTGCAGCCCGTCTCCTTACAGCCAGGTCATGGACCAGCAACACTCTGCCCCTCTTGGGTCACCCCTCTTCACTCCAGCTCTGTGCAAATCTCCATTCTGTCTGTGAGTACCCCATGCTAGCCATGGCATTTATAAAGGAGGCTACACTGATCATACAGGACCACTCAGAAACTGAATTTTAAAGCTGGACTCCTGGAGATAAAATAGATGGAAAATCCATCCACCAAGAGCCAGAAATCACAGTCTCACCTGGGTGATACACTGGCTTTCTAGAGCTGGTGAGGCCAGCTTCCTCTCTGCCCAGCAGACCACTGGAGAAGAGCATCCTGGAGCAAGGGCAAAGCAGAACTTGATCTCCCAGCTCTAGAACCATGTCAAAATCCCTTAACCTCTCCCCTATAACTGATGCTGGGCAGTGGAGCAGAGCACCTGGACTACGAGGCAGCAGAGGGCTGCTGCCTTTTGGATATTGGCCATTGTCCCAGAAAAGAGGTAGGATCTCTCCCTGTTGCAGTGCACAAGGACCATGCAGAAGTCTTATCCCTGCAGTAGGAACCATGTGCTCTTTTCTGTTTCCAGGCATTGCCCTGCAGTTTCAAACTAGTCACTTTCCAGAAGGCTTGTTTAATTTTAAAGTGGAATTTAAAGTGTGGTCATGGTGTCCTGCCCTCACTGTGAAGCATCAGAATAATTTGGACTATGGCTGAAAACATGTTTGAGTCTTCTGTAAATGGCATCATAGCAGAGCTAAGCTCAGACATAAAGAAGATACAACTCCCTGGGGTGTCCCAGCAACTGGCCACATGCTGAGTTTGGCATAGGAGATATCATCACATGCAAACCTTCATCTGACCTTCCTTTGACCTCCCTCTTCACACAGAAGTCTGGCAGTGACCCAGTCCGATGCGTTTGTGCTCTGTACGAAACCCTCTATCCATAACGAACCCTGCATAAATATTGGCATTTTCCACTCTGAAGCAACAGCATTAACCTATTCAGGAGCTGATTTCATGCAGGACGCTAGGAATAAAGCACATCTAATGTAATCAATCTTGTATTTCTAGCTGAGGCAGTGCTTAGGTTGCTTTTTGCTAACAGCAGCAGCTATATAGAACCAGTATGTATAGTATCCCTGCTGCAGAGAAAAGCAAACTGGCAGGAGAAGAAAGGATTGTTCCTGGCATCATTTCCCCACCTACATAGCAGAAGGCAGAGCTGTTTCAAGCCAAGCAATTATGCTCAATTTATTACAGTAATGACAATAGTGAAGGGCAAAGCTAAAAAATCTTTCTGGACAGGGCTGACCAGCAAGGAGGGGGAGTTTCTGCCAAAGAGTCTCCCAAGGGTGTTCAGAGAATGCTTATGTCCCTTCTTCTCCTACCTAAAGGGTCTGTCTTTTTGCCTGGTGAGCTGGAGCCATTCCTGCACTGTGTACACATTGGATGCTTGCACCCCCCCACAGCAGCACTGTGGGGACTGTCCTCCCTCCTGTCCACAACGCTGGCACCCTGCCACTGCCACAGCAATGGGGAGGCAGACCCTTCCCTCACAGATCCTCTTCCTAACCACCACCACAATTCTTCTCCATGGGCTCCATCCCCCCTCACCCTGAGCAGGAGAGCCATGTGGTTACTGCCAACCAGGGAGAAATCCCTTGGACAGAGACACAGGAGGCAATGGTGTGACGGTCATTCCTGCAACCTTGCTTCGTGCAGGTCAAGGCTGCTAAACTAATGGGGCTCTATGAGTGGCTGAGGAACTGAGGTCTGGGCCCATGTTACAGACCAGAAAGCAAAACAAAATATCCATGGACGCAATCAGTGTTCAAAATGACAAGCTGATTTTGTGTATTTATGCACAGAAGTTGAAACTACAAAAGATTGGGAAAGAAGTAATCAGTCTCTACTAAAACCAAACAAATAAACAAAACAAAACAAAATGAGAAAACACAAACAAACAAGCAGGCCTTGCAGCTGGTTGAGGTTCAGCCAAAGGGTGAACAACAAATATTTGACATTCAAAGCTCTCAACTTTGGGAAATGTGATCCCCAGACTTTGGCTGAATTGTCAACTGTCAAATGTCAATGAAGTGCAACACTGATTTTTTTTTTCCTGAAAGAAGTGATTAGCTAACAGTCTATTACATTCAATGAAGTAATGACAAAAAAACAGACTAACTTGAAATGTCGAGATCTGATTTTGTTTACATTTATTTAATCGAATTTTAGTGATAGATACCAGAAAGGAATGTCTTTTAGCAGAGAAAAACACACTGTCCTCCTATGTATTTTAAACAGTGTTTCTTATCACAATCTAAACATAAACCTCTGGAATGGAAGGATTCTGGAATGATTTTTGCTTTATTGTATCTTTATGCAACCATACTTACTACCCGTTATCTGTAATATTTCTTTCCTTCCTGGATTTTCATTAGTACATGCTACCCTTTATAGAGAAGACAGCTGCCTCTCTAGCTGTGGGACTTCATACTTGGTATTGCCACAGGTTTCCTCTGGGATACTGGGTAAATCACAGAGGCCTGTGTAAGAGATGCTATTGACACTCAGAGACTGTGAATTCACCCAAGCAAGGCAAAACATTTTTAAACTGTCACCTACAATGCTATTACTGACTCACACTCTGTAAAATGAGGCTGGTGAGTATATTTCCTTAGTTCTCTCCCAGGCTTGTAATGGATATGAGTGCGGGCTGCTGTCAAAATGCATGTTGAGGGGCATTAGTGGAAGATCACTCCACTTTAGTAGTCTTCGTCTCATGTCATTCAAACCCGAGTGCTCGCTGGTCCTGCAGAGAACTTTGCCAGTGCCAGCAGTGATACTGCATACCTCACAGCACCAGCCCTGCGGCAGTGCAGGCTAAGAGTGCAAACACAATCATCATTACATCTGCAGTAACATCCCTGTCTACTCGCAAGTCTGGACATTCCCACACCCGTGCCCCTGACGCTTTCAAAGGAGAAGGTGCAGAGCCCCCCACAGCGCTGCCTTGTGCGGTCCAGCTCAGAAACATCTCCCTCCATCTTGAAACTTGAACAACCTCCCCAAGATCTCAGTACTGTTCAGCAAGCAGCCCAAAGGGCTGGAATGCACTGCAGTGACATTTCAATCACAGTCGTCATTTCCCCTTCAGACTGAAGCCCATTAGCTGCTAAACTGGCTACTTCCCGGCGCTCGGCTGGAGGAAGCACTTTGTTGGTCGTATAATCAATCTTACCACAAAAGTCTGGCTGGTACTCTCTCAGGTGATTAAACAGTCACATGGGAGAAAAATGACACAATTCAAGGGTTGCTCTTAACTGAGCTAGGACATGAAAAATGGAAAGTGTCACTATATTACTTAGACTCCCTTACATCACCTCCCCCAAAAAGGAGCCATGAAGTGCAGGCCTGCCTTGATGGACTTATGCATAATTCAAAACACAAGCTGCCTTCAGAAGCAGATCTCTGGGTCCGAGTCTGCTACGAATGCCAAGCAGCACAAACTTCTCAAGCAATGAACAGGGCAGATCACTAACAGTGTGAGAAAATGAAGCACAGGAAAGCCTGAGGTTGAGATCACACATGGGAAGTCACAAACTGACAAGTTAAAAAGCTCTGTTAGCAAGTGAACATCCCCAGAAGCTCCCATAGTTTTACAGATATCTCTAAATTTGCGGTCCTTCTGCTACAGTCTTCTTACGCTTTATGAATATTCACTGCATGGGCTCTCCACAAGAATGGAACATAATGCTCTTTAAAGCAGAATTTAAAGCAGAAGTAGTGTTAGATTTCAAATGGTCATTCCAGGGTTTGAAATTATCATTCCAAGGTTTCTTCTATTTTTACATGCAAGCACAGAGAGGTTGAGCTGCAATTACAAAGGTAGAGAGCATTTTCAATCCTGAACTCACCACAAGGCAAAACAAAAGCCAGTGTAGCTGAACTGCCCACTAGTTTTCAGTGAAAACCAGAGTCAGCATACAGGTATCAAGTAATTATTGTAATCATAAAGAAATCTGCATTCACTCATTCGTACTTGCTAAATCTTTTCGCCTTGATGAGATTGGATTATGCCTTGGGGTAGCAAGTTACCATGGTGTAACTGGTGACACTACTGGTTGGGACACATATTCTTCCCATGTGATTGGTGGAGGTCAGTTAACCACCAAAGTAAAAATTCCAGCAGTGAAACAGGCTTGTTCTTAAATAAACTGTGGTTAATTTCTAGCTTCAGTAATCTATTTTCAGCTCACTTTCACGCAATGTAGTGTTTCCTCACCAGACCTGAACACCCCAAATTTTTTTTTATATGACCTGTCATCACACAGATGTCCTGGTCAAGTTATTTGTCTGATCTCTCTCTCTGTTGACTGACATTTTTCTCTTTGCAGGGGTGGTATTTACATAACTTGAACAATGTTTGCAAGCCGTGTTTTTAAAAAACTTTGTTTCTGCTAAATCATCATTTTGGATTAATTATCAGGAATATTTTGTCATTATGTCATGTTACATAAAACAGAGTAAAGCATGAAAATTAATTAAGTTAACATCAGCTCATAGCACTTGGATACCCATTTGTTAAAATCAATGTGTATTAGCATCCTGCAAGTATCAGTAATTTCCCTGAGAAGACACTACAGAGAAACTGCACAAGCAAAAGCAGAGTATAACCATGTATTACTGCCCAGCTTGGAGATATCTGTTGAGGGTAAGTCAATTTAGATACCAAACTCTTCTTTGAATGCTGGCATATTGACATACTATACTTTCTGGATCTCAGTTTCGTTCAGGAAGCATCAGTGTATTTTTCTGTTTCCTTTGTCTTCAGCCCCCTCCCCTTCCAGCTTCAGCCCAGCTAAGTAGCTGGAGGGAACTGATACTTCCTCTGATTCACAGCTGGTAAATCTGCTTCCTTGTCTTGTAGCAGTTATCTGAATACACTTACAGAACATGTCTTTTTAATCCTCCCTCCAAATTTAGAGGAGGAAAAACTGTGCATGCTAAACAGTCGATTAACAACAATTAAGAAAATTACAGGGTTGTTTGAAAACCTACTTATCTGAGAGATCTGCATTAATCTCTACAGCATGGTGAATTCAAATGCTTGGAGCTAGCAAGAAACAGAGGTTGCTAGCCATGTTCTTGAATGTTCATATGTTCAAAATCCAGTGTATTTGTTGGCTTTACTGGCCAGATACCATTTCATAAAGCAAAAGGAGGATTTTAAGGTATCTTTTTGTTGACTTTGGTATCTTTTGCTGACTTTGAAGAAAAGACTGTGTGTACTAATGTGTTTCTTGGCTTTTTGATCCTGAAACACAGCCTTTGCTCACAGACAGAATACACACACATCAGCATATCCTTGAAAATTACGCAGCTGAAGGAGTTTGCAAAAATTGTTGCTGCTTATCTTCAAAATCTATTAATGCTATCACCGAATCAATGTCTCCAACAACCAGGCAATGGCTGGAGTGCAGCAAGGGTTTTTGAACAAAGTGACAGGAGGGAACTCAATGGCAGAGAGACACTTTGCAGCCCTTGCCACACCTGCAGAGCAGACTGCCTCCAGCCCTCAGGAATGCTGGGGAAAGCAAGGTGCAAAGGGCATGTCCTTGCATCTCAGCCTCCATGAGGAGCCTGTACTCAGCATGGCTGGATGGCAAGAAAATTTGCCCTAAAGAAATGCAGCAGGGCCAAAGAACGGAGGATTGAGGAAGAAGCTGCTTTGGGATCTTCTGCAAACCCTAGGGAGACTGCAAGTACCTGTGACATTGAGGAAGAGGTTCCTCCTGCTTTCTTCCAGTCAAGAAAGTATCTTACTGACCGTTCTCTCCAATGCTTGGCAGATATAACCACTCCTTCCCAATTTCTAGGCACTCATGGCTACTTAATGATGTTCCTCTCATGCAAGTATGAGCTCAAGCCTCGTCAAGACCCCGTATCAATGCAAGAAAAGGATATTGATACCTTTCGTCATTCCCCTTAACCTGTGCTCTTATATTCCTAAAACTCTAACAACACACTCACTAGTTTGTTCCCTGACCAGCTCAGACATAGGAATGACCATTTTTCCATTCCTCTGCAGTTGTCTCTCTCACCCTGATACACTTCATTTCTCTTGCCAATGCAGTATTAACTTCATGCTGCTAACCATCCTGCTGAGCACACCCTAGCTAAGAAAAGCTATCTTGAAAATATAAAAATGTCTTGAAGATCTCAGCTATCCTGACATGATTAGACATTGCGACTTTCTTGATATGATTGTGCCCCTTAATTTTGCATGTCCTGTGATGATAAAAGACGCTTGGGCATCACGCAACCCTATCAGGCTGAGTCCACGCAGCAAACCCACTGCAGGACAGATATACAAAAGAATCCGTCACATTAACAAAGTGAATAAACGGGAGCAATGCACAAACACCCAAATCCTTCCTTCCTGCAAATCCATGCACTGGGGCTGTTTCCACTTTTGGAAGAACCCAGTGTTGGAGGAGGTGAGACAATAAACTGAATGAACAGAACATTGATGCGGTGGTCCTTGGGCCAACAACAGAAGCGTCAAGCAGGGCACAGAGGGAGAAATCTTTGAAAGCATGAGCAGAAGTCAGGAGAATAAGGTAGCCTGCATAGTTAAAACCACTGAGCTGACCTGTTCTCCCAAGACACCTTGCCAAGGTCATCCTTCAGAGCAGCCTAGAACCAGCTGGGGAATGACAGAGCTGAAACTCGCCCTAAAATGCACACAGTGTTGCCAAGGCCAGGTGATATTTGTCTTTTCTTCCTGTGACTGGCCCTTAGGGTTGGTTGTTCCACCTCACTAAGAAGCAGCTTGCAGCCTTGGCGGTCAAGAAGCAGGACTGCGAGGGCCCTTGCATGTGTGAAACATGAGTCTTCTGCTCTGACTGGATGTTATTACTGATTTAGCATTTAAAATATCAGACAGACACTGGTGCTACTTCATGCACCCTGAGTGCATGAACAGTAACCGAGAAGCTGAACAGATCTTGTTGTCCTTTGTTGGGATTTTAGACTAGCCCATGTATAAATATCATATAAAAACTATTGTTCTATTTATCGGAAAACTAGGAAAGCATGAAGGGGGATGAAATAATTCAAGGACTGGAAACAATTCTCTCCATGGGGAGAATTATGGAGCTCAGCCTGCCTGTCCTCTCAAAAAGACTTATCCAAAGCTTAGCTGATTAGAGTGTATATGCACCTTTATGAAAGGAAAATTCATGGCACAGAAGAGCTTTTTAATCTAGGAGAGAAAGGTGTAAATGAACTAATGGCCAGAATGCAAATGCTTATTTTCAAAGCCAAGGTAAGTGCTTCTTTGTTTGAAAGAGAAGCTAGAATAAGGGAAGAAGGAGACACTGTCTTGCTGTGAGTCTTCAAACTACCAGTGAGTCTGGAAGAAACCTTAGTTAGGAAGATATATTGTGCCATGCAGGTCATGGACCAGCACATCCCAACGCTCTGCGAGGTCTTACAGGGCTACATGAGAACTTTTATACCAGTGAAAATCCAGATCATTTAGTTCAAACTGGAAAATTAAATTAATTATACAGATTTATTTAGTATAGTGAAAAGCCTAAGCTTCTCCTCTCAAGACCCTGTTCCAGCAGCTTTACACTGTCTTCCAGTTGCCACCTTAGAAGATTCAGGTCATCTTCTATGAGCTTGGAGTCTTTCATTTTTTTACGTGGAAGGCTTTTGAACAAGCTTGATACTCTTTTTTTTCCTCCTTTGATCTGTCTAATCACATGAATTAATTGACTGTTAAAAACTGTAAAATTCAAATCTCTTTCAGGAATTCCATAAAATACTGAACTATGTCACGAATCACGCTTAAGATCACAGCTTCATATGCTCCCCCCCCCAGTGCCATGTGACTACCAACCCAGTATTGATTTCCTTTCATCTCAAAAACTGAAGCAATATTCATTGCCAAAATAAAAAGCTGTCTGAGTTATGAGAATGCACTGCCAGCAAGTTCCAGGATGCATAGATATAAAAAAGAAGTGGAGGAGGAGGTACTGAAAGTATATGTGAAAAAGCTGAATATACTCTGAGAGAAGATGTATATTGAAATAAGGCTTTCATAATAAAACCATACAGAAGCAAAGGTAATAGATGGATGCCACAGTATCACCACTCCTGTCCAGAGCTGCATGGACCTTGCCTCTGGTTTAGGTTAGAGCAGCCCTGAGTAGCGGTCAGTCATGTCCTACTGGATTTGTTCCTGCCCATCTTTTCCCAGCTAAAATCTTTCCTTTTGTCTCAGTGACTAACACTGTACTGGGGATGGGGGAGGGTGATGAGAAACAGGATGAGACAGGACAGGGTGTAAATAAAGCAGACATTACATTGTCCAGAAAGAACACATAGGTATTTCTCCCTCGCTGCTTTTAAGAGCTCTCTAATTGCTGTGTCATGCTCAGGTTCTTGAGTTTAATGTGTACCTCCTACTAAGTCTGGTACTTTATGAAACGTTTTAACGTGAAAGATCAAGAAGTGATTTACAGTGCTCACTCTCCAGGAAACTGGGCTCCCTGCAGTATAAGTAGTAAAGGTAGCCAGTGTGCCTACTATAAAGCAATCCACTAAAAGGAAGCACCTGCTCCCCTCTGTGATCTGTCTGGCAAATAAGAGGGCAGAAGCCCTTAGCAAGAGACATTCTAAAACCACCTACCTGTCTCCAAAGTTACACATCATAGAATCACAGAATGGTTGGGTCGGAAAGGACCTTAAAAGATCATCTAGTTGCAACCCCCTGCCATGGGGAGGTACATCTTCCACTAGGTTCAAATCATGACTCAATTCTTCCTTGATTGCATATGGCCTGAATACAACCTGAAGCACAGACTCCTGTCTTTGCTTAACTTAGTACCTTGTAACAAAAAAGACATCTTTGGGTCCAAACAGATCTGAATTCCTCAAAGAAAACAATTCTCTTCCCTCAGTCGGTGAAAGACTTTCTCCTTACAGCACCCCATCCCAGGTGAAGCAGCCTTCTTCCTTTCAGAAGTCTTTCAACACCTGTCATGGCATCTTCTAGGGCTGCCTGCCCTTTTCTGACAGAAAGCCAGAGCATTCTCTGCCCAGGTACTATCTGCGATGGATTGGCATCACATGTGCTGTCTCTGAACCAGCCGCCTCATTGCATTTCTATTGATTCTGAGTTGGATTTCTGCAGCAAATCTACTGCATTTCCATTAGCAGAACTGCAAATGATGAAAACATTTATATCATTCCACCCCTGCATCACAATTAACCTGTTACTTAGCCTCCAGCAGGCCAAATTCTGCCTTCTGGTCTGATACTGAGAAAGTTCCTCAAGGTTTCTCTTCACCCAAAAGTTAGCCACAAGTCTGATGTGGGATGCTGTGTGCATTTATTTGCAGTGCATTAACAGGAAATAAAACTTTTAACTTAGAAGTACAACAGATCTTGAAGGAGGATAATTTCAGTCCCTGCAGTGGAAATACAGACCCTGTGTTTGGTTATAACATCAATTATTAATCAGTTTTGCTTATGAACTTATGATGCAGTTCAGTCCCACATGTAATTTTTAATAAAGAAACAATGGCCATCTACTCCATATACCTATTGTATTTCCTATACTCACATATGCGTATGTATATACAAGAGGAAAACCATGCAGAAGTTCCATGTAGCATAAATAGATGACTTATTCTCAGTTAAGTTTACAAAATAAAATGAAGCATTTAAAAATAAATACAAGTGCAGACCACTATTTTGCTCTGAGAAATTCAGACTTATTAGGAGAAAATACTTCAGGAAATACTGTTTTCTCCACTATGTTCTGTGCATGATGCATTGTGCATGAAAGAAAAACCACACCCGTGAGGTAGTTTTGAAAGCTGTGAATTTGGGGTGCTAGTCCAGGAGAAAGAAATTTGGGAGCGATCATATTAAATAGAAGAACTGTTTCTATGCAAGCAATGAATGTTAAAAAGGGGGATGGTAGAGATACAAAAAGAAACTAAATTTTTTTCACTATAGCATTTGACACAGTCTCCCACAGCATTCTCACAGATAAACTGAGGAAGTGTGGGCTGGACGGGTAGTGTATAGAGGTCCTCCTGCCCCTCTATTCTGCCCTGGTGAGACCGCATTTGGAATATTGTGTCCAGTTCTGGGCCCCTCAGTTCAAGAAGGACAGGGAACTGCTGGAGAGAGTTCAGCGCAGAGCAACTAAGATGATTAAGGGAGTGGAGCATCTCCCTTATGAGGAAAGACTGTGGGAGCTGGGTCTCTTTAGTTTGGAGAAGAGGACACTAAGGGGTGACCTTATTAAAGTTCATAAATATATAAAGGGTGAGTGTCACGAGGATGGAGCCAGGCTCTTCTCGGTGGCAAACAATGATAGGACAAGGGGTAATGGAATCAAGCTGGGACACAAGAAGTTCCACTTACATTTGAGAAGAAACTTCTTCTCAGTGAGGGTGACAGAGCACTGGAACAGGCTGCCCAGGGAGGTTGTGGAGTCTCCTTCTCTGGAGACATTCAAAACCCACCTGGACGCCTTCCTGTGTAACATCATCTAGGTGTTCCTGCTCTGGCAGGGGGATTGGACTAGATGATCTTTTGAGGTCCCTTCCAATCCCTAGCATGCTGCGATACTGTGATACTGTGAAATTTGTCTGAACCAACAACGTGCTTGTTGAAGGTATGTTAGACAGCATGACTAAACTGGGCTGGGTAGAGGAAGTCCCAGTGATCACTTTAGAAGGCTTGGAACTGTACTCCCTTAAAACTGCTGCATCTTATGCACATTGCTCCACTTTATTCTGAGTGTTCTTGACACAAGTATATACATCTGTAAGCCACTAGTACCTTTGGGACAGCAGAGAAAATTGTTTTTCAGGAAAATACAGACCGATTGGCTCAGTACAGTGGCACTTGCTTTATTGCTGCTTGTTAAAGGATGCCTATTTGCATCTCACGACCTACTGAGGCCAGCATCTCTTTATTAGGCTTTTGAGTTAGACTCAGAACTTTCCTGGTTATCAATTATAACTTCAATATCTTATCAATTACAACTTCTGATCAATTATAACTTCGATATGACAAGACATTGTTAATTCACAGGACATGTCAAAGAAAAGTCATAGCTTTCAAAATGAGTTTTCATAATTGTGTAGCAGATATTTAACTGAGAAGTTGGATTTCAAGGTTAGTCTCCCTGTATATCCATTGGAGAGAGAGAATTCCTTCTGCTACAGTCATGCTGGGAACCAACTGGGGAAGGTCTCTTCGTTTATGCTGAACAGGAAGCTGAAGGCTGCCTAGCTTCCTAATGTAGGCACTTATGTCAGGTGTCTGAAGCTGATCACCATCAATACTGTATCAGAAATGGAACAGCATCTGCTTTTAGGTGCTTTCGCCCTGCATCTTTAAGCTCTGGGGAAAAAGCAATCTGCCTAATTGTACTGCCCTGAATCGTAACAGTGAGCATAGAAGAGGCTGGTATATAGCCCGCACTGTAACATCTCTCCTCTCCTGTGAGCACAGTCCTCTTCATCTCTCTGAGACATCCCTGACCTTGACATTTTCAGAGGCTGCCAGGCATAGCCTCATCCCTATAGCATTGTGATGGGGATTTAAACTTCAGAGCATGGGTCAGAATTAGGCTGTTCAGAGACAAAGAACAAACGCTGTGTGGAGCTGCTATGAACAAACCCTTACTGTCCATAAACTGAACACTTCAGCTGAGCTGCAGCACCTATAACTGGAGGGAAAGGTTCCCTCCAGCCTGCCACAGAGCTAAAATACGGACCTTCACTAATCACTGCATATAGGAGAAAGGACACGGAATACAGAGCTGAGAAAGAACAAGCAAGGTGAAAGAGGCGGAGAGAAACTGCACCAAACATTTACAGTATGATACCAAAACCAAAAGACGGAACAGTTTTCTTTTAATTTTTCCCATCCTTAGCTCTAAAAAGACTCAAGAAATTCAGCCACTGTGCCTGGATAACTCTGGAGGGGAACTGAGACCATTTCCTGAGTAAACACCTGCTATCAGTCCTCAGAGGCACTCTTTTAACACTTTTTCTGCTGAGAATGAGAGAACAGCAGCCTTTGCTGATGCTAGCTCAGCACACCTGAAGTGGCAGCAGAAATCAGGAACATAAGAAGGGAGCAGTCCTGGTCAGGGGTGGTTGGCAGTAGTCCACAGCCCCTTCTCTGCTTTGCCATATGTTCCAACACTGGTGAGGTAGGAGGGAGGCCTGCCTGCCCCCAGGGGGCATGCACAGGTCTGGTGCTGCACCCACCACACACCTCTGTGTGTTGTGGCCATCACAACTTGGTGGGCAGAGGTAAGGAGATGCAGTCATCTGCTGCCCACCAGTGTGGCACGAGGTGTGCAGCTGTCCCAGCAGTGCAGAGCATGTGAGGTAGCCAGGGAAGCCAAAAGTGGAAAGGATGCAGGGACAGCATGTATATGCTGCCGGGGATGTGCATCTTCTGGACCCTGATCTCTGCTGGGTGTTTTTTTTCCTAACACCCCAGCAAAATCCTCCTGCTCTAGTCTATATTCAGCCCTGTCTCTTGTACACTCTGTGGCACCTCACCAAATCAGGAGAGTTCTGATCAGAAAGTGGCACCTCTACTTCTGGGCAGAGCCAAAAGGCAGGAGGAGCACTGCACTCCTTTCACAGAGCTGTCACTGCAGAAAGGCAACCTTATACAGAACTTGGCAGGTGGTTTTGGGGGAAATCTGCTTAAATGTAAAGAGAAGGCAGTAGGAAGACCTGTAAAGAGGGGAGCGGTTGTTTTGCAGATGTATGGGTGCAGTTATTATAGAAACACACTTTTAACAGTACTACAGAGGTACATCTATTGCCAGCCTGGGTACAGAGTGAAGGAAGAAACAGAATTTAGCTCCTGAACCATGTTAGCACTTTTATGATCTACATGTCTACTCAGAGGGAGGTAAACTCTAGGTTTTTATATCCCTTTTCTAATGAAATATTCTCTGGTGTAATTATGCTAAGACTGACACACTCCCTAAATACTGGAATGCTTTAAAACATACACCTTTCTTTTCTGTTTCAGCAAAGGATAAATGATGTTACAGTACAAAACGTTTAGCAAACAGAAAGGAGATTATTTCTGTATTGATAAAGGACAACGTATAACAGGAGTGAGACCAGTCTTGAATCTAATGCAGCAGACACAATTACTAGGATTGTCTCTCTTCTGCTTTCTCTCCCAGGCTCCAGGAGAAAGAAGAATCAATTAGCTCTCTGCAGACTACGACCTTGAAGGATACAGCTTTAAGGGGAATATGCTGAGCAAGACAGAAGAGAGAAGAAGAGAAAAGGGTTTTGAAACCCATGGAAGGGCTTGGTTCAGAAACAATACATCAACCGGAGAATATGAGATGTGTCAGTTCTTTTTATTTCTGCACTGGAAAAAATAAAAAATCAGCACAAAAGAGCTTTCTGGGAACCAGTTACCTCACTCTCCCTGAAATCAAAAAAAAATAGGACACTGAAAAGCAAAAGAAGAGACAATCCAATTTGCAGATGCTACTTTCCAAACCATCTATCTGAGAGTTTTATAGCTGTCAAAGGCATTCATACACAAAAAAAAGTTATCACTGATGCAGTCTGTCAACCCTTCCAACAAATCTTGCTCTACATAAAACGCAATGATGTGTTTGAAATGCAGCTGTTTCAAAAACCCCAAGACAGTGCTTTTAGAGCTGTCCAAAAAGTTCTCTCATGCCTCTTTGAATCTTAGGCAGATCTTCTGCTGTGTACTTTTCCAGCTATATTTTCTTATTTTTCTTTGCAGGGAATTGCAGCCACTTGCCATAGTCAGAATTACGTGCTGCAGTTTGAATAAACACTGTCTACACAACCTTCTCCCTCAGAGAAACCCAGTTCTTCCACTCTTTTCAGTCTGTATCTATCTGGAAATTTATGATGCCTTGGAAGACATTTATCTTAAGAAAATTAAGGCAGCAGTAAAAAAACCCCAAAAACCACAAAAACTCAACCCAATCACTTAATTTCTGGACAACCATTGATTTCCAAGATGTGAGCAAATCTGAATGCGAATAATGGCTTTTTGTCAGTGACTTTCCCAAAGCAGTCCACACCCCCTTCATTTACTTCAGAGATGAAGTTAGCACATTATTGATAAGGGGTTGCCTCACATAGAAATTCAGGATGATGAGGGTTGTCTTGGATTTTGGTTGCTTCTCCCTTTCATATGGAAGAGGCCATTTTGACTGGATGGTGTTCTCTGGTCACTTTATGAAGTAAAAAGTGCTGTCACATCTTTAATGCCACTTAAAATATTTCCCCAAAAAAATATTTTCTGCATCAGTGACACAAAAAAAACCCCACTTACAATAGTTCTACTGCAAAGGTTGTTGTGTAGTAAGTAATGTCTTAACTACCACAGACAAAGCCCCCAGTCATTTAACTGCACAGCAATATTTCCTATCGGACTGTTTCCATCAGACAAATTGCTTTTAATCCAAAGGCTGGTTGTCACTCATTATCTAAGCAAAAGGCAGCAGGGCTTCTACAGGAATACCTAAATTTGTTTTTCAGTGATTCTGGAACTGCTGTTCGGAACTGACTCTCAGCTGAAAGGACCTCCACTGAAATCACTGTAGTTACGCCCTTTTTTGCCAGCAAGGTGGTTGGCCCAAAATGTTACATCTAGACCCACTGTCACACATCTATACTGAGTCCAGTCCTGTCAGGGCTAACCGAACTTCTAAGTGACTTCAGGGCTTCAGGGTGAGGTCCAGTATGCACCACCTACATGACAGCCATCCTGCAGCGTTACAGGGCAGGTACGAGGGAGAATAAATGAGAAGGGGTCTTGCAAGGCAATTTGCAAGGAACACAGTTTCTTCTGACCAGTGTGGCTTTCCAAAGGAAATCTCAGCCCTGTGATCTTAGCACAACGGTGTGCTGCCTTCTCTTTTACTAGAGCTGCACAATTTTAGAGAGCTCAGGAATGGTTGGCTTGATCTGCTCTGGACTTGATGGGTTAAAATGATGAATGTCAAAGAAATTACACTTCAGCAATGTGGTATTTTGATGCTTTATGATCACTACTAAGAAAATAATCCAGCTACCCTAGATATTTTTTCTTTAAGGATAAGCAAAAACTAATTTGGAAACTGACCCCTCCTGTATCGGCAAGAATGCTTTCCTGAAATGCCCCACAACAGTCAATGAGGGAATGTCTGAGAAGCAGGTTCAGCAAGAATCAGCTCCTAGAGGAGGGTAAAGATGCAATGTGCTGTGCTCTTAGAGGGAGAAAGATCATAAGCTAACTGCTAAATTAATAATTCCCAGTCTCTAGGTTCTTCAAATACGCTGTCTCTCTTTCCCACTGTTCTTCCTGTGTGTTTCAGGAGCATTATAGGGATGTTTGCCAGCAAGTGACTTTAGGAAAGAGGCAGCAGAAGTGCTCTGCAGGCAAGGCAAAGAAAATGAACACACATGAAAGATCCAGCACAGGATGCAAGTCAAATTTATAAGAAAAATATGCTGACAGATGATGTCGAATAGCTATCAGATAAACCCTTGCAGTAAATCACATACTTTCCTACAAGCGGATGCAGAGAAGAGGGTGGTACTGACACTTTACAAAGGTTCCAAACGAAGCCCTCTTCACTGCCATGCACACCTCAGGACTAAGTTCAGAGGTTCCTAGCTACTCTCCTCAAAAAGTAACCCATGCCTTACTTGTCTTAGCACATTTAAGCTTTGCACGCTAAGAACATGTCCTTGAGGACAGCCCCACAACACTTTTATTGGGTTTTTTTTGCCGTGGGGATTTTTTTTGTGTTTTGTTTTGGTTTGTTTTTTTTTTGTGGAAGGGAAAAACAAAGAAATATATAGCTTCTACTTACAAAGTTTTGGAGCAGTTTGGAGATTGGTTTCTGTTGCTTGCGCCTGAGACGCTGTGGTAGACTCCAGGGCGGGTGGTGACAGCGAAGGTGCGGCAGAGGACAAAAACCCAACATCTAGGATGCGGTTATACAGAGAAGGCTGGAGGAATGGTTTGGAGGGCACAAGCGAGCTGTCACTTTGCACTGTCACTTCAGCCTTGCTCTTGGGGCTAGGTACAGGGAAGGGTGAGGCATACACCTCCGAAGGCACCCAGGCAGACAGAGCTGTAGGATCCACAGCGCTCTTTGGGTCTTGTCCTATTCTCCCAGGGTCAAGGTGGGTAGGAGAGTCATACTCAAAAATCTTGTCAACAAAGACCCACTTGAGGCCAGCAATGCAGAGGCAAAGGCTGAGCAGGCAAGCCAGGATAGGGGCGATGCAGATCTTTTCAGAGTTGAGACAGCCCTTCAGTCGCTCTGCCTCCAGGCATACACAGCAGGTTGCGGCAAGGCCTGCTATCCCCTGGACCCTCCTGTCCTCTCTTTGGGTCCCTGGCATGCTCTCCTCAGCTGGCAGCCCGTTGAGGGACGCATCAGGGCTCAGCTGAGCTGAGGGGCTGGGGAAAGTGTCGGCAGCTACTTCAGACATGTTTAAGCATCAGCTCTCAAACAGCTCACCTCCGAAAGGCCTTAACTCTATCACAGTCCATTACTGTGAGACACAGACAAAAAGAGACGGTAGTAATAGTCACAGTGCTCTGCAAAAATCACAGAGTGTGAGTCAGTAAAAGGTCCGAGCTCAGCAACATCATCCAAACTGGGAGAGGAGTAACGCACAGGAAAAATGAGACAACCCCCCAGCCTCCCCTGCCCCCAAACCCTCTGTTTCTCTCTGCCTCTCTGAAGCAAGAGTAGCTTTGCAATTATTGAGCTCCTGTTTGCTGGCCACTTTTATAATTCTTTAAGTGCCTCTCAAGCAATTCCAGCTCTTCTGTGCGAGGGAAGAAAGATCCCCCCAAAAGCAAGCAAAACAAAACAAATGGGGAAGGAGGGTGGTGAGAGAAAGAAAACCGCGAACACCGAACAAATTGACCGGATTAAGTGAACCAATAGCCCAGAGCGAAAGGCAAGACTCTCACCTTGAGCATCTGAGGCTGGTATCTGCTTAGACGAGGAAAACAATTGTCATGCGGTAGAAGGAGCAAAAGCAAAATCTGTAACAACAGCGGCAGCGGCAGAAGTGACAGTAGCAGCAGCATCCTGTCGTGTTACAGCGGCGGCTGAAAGAGGCTGAATCATTACAGAGCAGCAGGTGCTCGCTGTCTGAGCATCACTGCAAACAATATCATTACACAGAGGTTTGAAAGGGAGAGCGATGCCAAGACGGTGGTAACTCCCTTTCTCTCCCCTCCCTCTTTGTCCTTCTTAAGCGCTCATTCACTTTCCTCCTTC
>NW_009722498.1:0-257 GCF_000703405.1 Apaloderma vittatum
CAGGCTTGGGGAAGGGTGGCTGGAAGGCTATCTGGTGGAAAAGGAACTGGGTGTTCTAATTGATAGTCGACTGAATATGAGCCAGCAGTGTGCCCAGGTGGCCAAGAAGGCCAACGACATCCTGGCTTGTATTAGCAATTTTGTGACCAGCAGAAGAAGGGAGGTGATCGTCCCTCTGTACTCAGCACTGGTGAGGCCGCACCTTGAGTATTGTGTTCAGTTTTGGGCACCTCAGTATAAGAGAGATATTGAGGTGT
>NW_009722498.1:556-34787 GCF_000703405.1 Apaloderma vittatum
GGTTGAGTCGCCATCCCTGGATGTGTTCAAGTGTCGTTTAGATGTGGTGTTGGGTGATACGGTTTAGGGGTGAACTTGTAGTGTAGGGTTAATGGTTGGACTCGATGATCCCAAGGGTCTTTTCCAACCTGAATTGTTCTATGATTCTGTGATTCTTCTAAATTTTAGTTAAACTTCCCAATATTTACTGAGCAGAAGTGATTTTATACAGTCAAGTGTCCAATGGTAAGGAAGAAATTATGCAGATTAGTAGTATAAATTAGAAGACGGGTATTTTTGTTTTGAAGTGGCTCTTTATGATATTTTTATTAAGATTTATATGTATATGAATTTTGTGCATAAATATGTTTTATTTTCATACTTGTAATGTACACCTCTGACAATGTGTACAATCTACAATCCCTTGAAAATCTAGGTACTAGAAAATAAGTCTCTACATTGTTTGCACAAAATCAGAGCAGAGACATTTACCGAATTAGAAGAAATGAGCTTCCAAGGTACAGAGGTGAGAGAGGCACCTGAGCAAAAATTTCTGTTGTTTGCTCCTGTGTATATCCTGCTGTGTTATTGAATCACTTTTTAAACAAATAAATCCCAAATTACATTCATGGAGTCTAGTATTTATTTCCTTCATCCAACAAGTGGGTCACCCTGTCATAGAAGGAGATCAAGTTTGCTAAACAGGACCTGCCCTTCATAAACCCATGCTGATTGGGTATGATCACCTGGTTGTCCTGCATGTGTTGCATAATGGAACTCAGGATGATCTGCTCCATCAGCTTCCCTGGTGCTGAAGTCAAACTGACAGGCCTGTAATTTCCTGGGTCATAGAATCATAGAATCATAGAATGGCCTAGGCTGGAAGGGACCTTAGAGATCATCTAGTCCAACCTCCCTGTCATGGGCAAGGACACCTCTCAACTAGATCAGGCTACTGAAGGCTCCGTCCAGCTTGGCCTTGAACACCTCCAGGGAGGGGCCAGCCACAACGTCTCTGGGCAATTTATTCCAAAGTGTTGCCACCCTCGCACTGAAGAATTTCTTCCTAAGATCTAATCTAAATCTGTTCTCCTTCAACTTAAACCCATTTCCCCTTGTCCTATCAGTGGACATTCTTGTAAAACGTCCCTCCTCAGCCTTCCTGTAGGTTCCCTTCAGGTATTGGAAGGTCCCCTCGAAGTCTTCTCTTTTCAAGACTGAACAATCGCAGCTCCCGCAGCCTATCCTTGTAGCAGAGGTGCTGCAGCCCCTGGATCATCCTTGGATCATCTCTTCTTTTAGCTGGGTGTTATTGACCGACTTCCAAGCAGCTGAGACATCCTCAGTCAGCCAGAACTACTGATAATTGATGGACAATGACTTGGTGAGCATCTCTGCCAGTTCTCTCAGCACTCTAGGATGAATTCCATCTGGCCCCATAGATTTGTGCACATCGATGTTGAGCAGCAGGTCACTAACCATCTCCTCCTGGATTGTGCGGAGATACAGTAAAACTACAAGTACAAAATGAAGCCTGAGTAAAAGTTACATTTGCACAGACACCTTCTTATTTGGTTAGTTCTCTGTATAAATTGTGTTAAGACATGTTCTGTCATTGCTTTTCTCGATTTAAAAAAAATAAAAAATAAATAACCCCACAAAGTACACTAAAAACTGTGAGACACATCAAATTTATGTTGAAGTCACTAAGAAATTTCTGTTTTAATAAATTTTGACTTGCTCCTAATTGTTTGACAAGAGGAAGCATGAAACAGGCAATGCAAAGTTTTAAGACTCATGACAGAGGAAGGAAAAATTATTTGTTGACGTATTTGGTTTATAAAATATGGTCTATTTAAATAGATTTTCTTCTACTGCAATAAGAAAAGATAACATGAAGTCTAGTTATTTCATTTTTTTTTTGTTAAATTTAAAGAAAACTAGAGTAGTCCAACTCAAAAAAGAATTTTTCAAGAGAAAAATTTTGATGTGAAAAAAGAGTAAGAGGAGTTAGGAAGAACAGAAGTAATTTTCTAAATATTGGTTTATGCTCTTAACAGTGTATTTATTCCTATGAAAGCCAATGCTTTCTCCTGAATATGTGCCCATGAAAATATTCACTGTAACTTTTCCAAACTACAAAAATTAATATTTCAAAACTTTTTATATGTGAAAGACTTGAGAAAGGATGCATACATTATTCACAATCTGTGATAGAGAAATCTTGTACGTAGAATGCATTCTAAAATGCCATCTGTTTTTTCTTTTAAGATTCTCATAAAATGCGTATTTTTAAAATACTTGGCTATGTAAAATTTATTTGCCCTTTCTTTTGGAAACATTTGCTAGCTGTTTTGCAACATCGATTAGTAATGCATATGATTTACACATGTTTGAATGTATTTTGGTTTTTTCTTCTTGTTTTCTTTTTTTTGTTTTTTCCTCTTCTATGTCTCACCAGGAGAAGAACTACCCTAAAACAAGCGTATGAAAAACATGTGGGTGTATGTGTGTGTAAAACCAGCAGCTGGGGAAATTTGATTGTTCGCTTTTGTGCGGATAAATGATCCAAATTTTCTTCTTGTAAGCCCTTTGGTTCCACTAACTTGACCTTTAGTGTTTTCAACCTTAAACCTTCGTTGAACTGACCCAGATTCATTCAGAAGGAAGACAAGATTGCTCTAGTTGGTGTTCTCTGTCAGAGATTGTCATCTCTGCTCTTCTTCAGAACTAGCTGGAGATCCTGGGATTGATCATTTCTCAGGTGTTCGCAGCTAAGGTCATATAAAGTTAGATTCTTATGCTTCACTTATCTGATCTTTGTTTGGGGTTCTGTGGCTTGGATGAAAAGCAGACTTAATGCTCAGGAACAGCTGCTATTTTGCTGGAAGGCAGCTAAAAGATAGAGTAGTGCCATTAGAGTCACTGTATCCGGTTTACAGATTGTACCACTGAGCTACTTTATACCCTTCTATTTCTTCGTCTGTTTCCCTTCCTCTAAGTAGGGATAATAATGCCATCTGTAAATTGATGTACAGTTATGTTCTTTAGCTCCTATATGAACGTAGATTAGTAGAACCTGAACATCATTAACTTTCCTGTGTCAAAGTCCATAATACCTCTAGGACTTTGACAGAGTGTTCCTACTCAAATCCTATATACAACCCACAGTGCTGATATGTGCTGCTAATTTGCTGTTGCCATGACTAGTTTATTACTTTGCCTGTCCATGGGGAAACGTGCTTTTCCATCCTTTTCACAGCAGGCAGTACTGCTCAGCAAGGAAGTGTAGGAGTTCTCGTGGACTAAGTAGAGAACGAGTTGGTATCTGCTGCCCTGGTGCAGCACAAGACAGAGACTTCTCCTGTTGGGGAGAGGCAGGTGTAGCAGCAGGATCAGCCCACAAAATGTAGTGAGTAGTGCTGGGAGAACAGAGATTTCTTTGCAATTTTGGGAAGTCATCTGGAAACAACTTAAAACCTTCCCTCCATGGTTCTCATGCGTTTGTTGCTGTGCTGACAAGGAATGTATGTTAGAATGCTGCACTGCAGTCACGGTGAGAACTATCCTCCAGCTGAGACACGTAACTGCTACTTTATAACCTCTTTATAGATAGGCATGTATCTCTTCTTAGCTGTGCTTTGTAGAGCCCAGCTTGGCTGAAACATGTATTCATCTGTCTTTCAAAATCATGACATTCACAGATCACAGGCAAGTTGGAGAGTCAGTCTGCATTATTTTTTTTCCATCTTCCAAATATGTTTCTTGTTGCTCTTTGCTGAAAATGAAAACAGTGCCATTCAAGGGCAAACTGGCTTCAGTAGAGAGGGCATGGCTAAGAATGTTTTTGAGGGGAAGGTTAACCAGCATTTCTGAGGTTTCTTCACGTGCATGAACAAAACAGTTTTTTACTTGTGGAATGAAGAGAGATCTTCAGATTCTCCCATTGTTTTCTAAAATACAGATTCCATTTCCCATTCATCTCACGCTTAAGAATGAATTTATGTAGGTTTAGCTTCACAAGGGTAAAGATTAGAGTCTTTACTGAAAAAGAAAAATCCCAAGGCACTCCATTTTCCATAGTCAGTTGCATAGTGCTGATAATAAAGGGGTCACAGAAACCCCAAAATTGTCATCTGGGGTCCACAGTACTAGCACAGTTGATTGCAAAATAGATGCTTCAGAAAGTCAGAAATGCTACACTGCTACGAGCTGCGGCTGATATATCAAATTAGGAAGAAAGTAAATGACTGTTGCTCCAGGTACCAGCTGTTCCAGTAATGAAAACTCCACTACTTAGAAGTACCATTTAAAACAAACTAATTTTAAGATTTACTCCTATCTTATGGGAGATTGGTGTTATAATGGCTTGTTAATCATGCTCACTAAGCCCAGTCTAACTAGGTCATTAAGTTAATGAACAAATTAGCAAAGAACTCTTGATGTATTTGTTCTTTCCAAAATCTTTAGCAGGGGTATCTCTCTAATTTTGTCCATTTTGAAAAAATATTTTTAGAAAATTTAGTATTCAGTTGAATTCTCACAGAAGATAATCATCCCGATAAGGCTGTAAGTGTGCTGGGACATAGTTTATTCATGATTTCATAGCATGAAATTTCATTGTGACAGGTGTTTGGCATCCCACAACACCAATTCATGCTTCCTGTAAATGTATCATTAAAATGAAAAATATGCACTTTTAAGGCACACCTATAGTAAATCAAAAGCTCGTTTTTGCTTAAATATTTTCTTTTGTCTGTGCTAGGTGATTTTTCAAAGCATATTTTGCAGCACTCAAAACAAGGCCAGCTGGATGCCAGTGAGGGATGAATCTGTTCTGAAAGCTTAAAAAGACCCAGTACAAGTGAATGCTGTATTCTTTTCATACCCCTAAGCCAGCCTTTCAATAAACTTAGTTTTAGAGTAAAGGATGTAGCTCTAAATTGGATCTTAACAAGAATGGCTATTTCTCTCTGCAGCTGTGGAAGGTGAGGGTGGGAGTGAGAAGCTCGGCACATAAAGCCTTTCTCTTTTTCTGTTCTTATTGAGTCAAACTTCCCATTGTTCCTTTAATAGAACAAGCTCTATGGTGCAAATAGACCCGTGCCTTGCCGTGGATATGAGTTTTGGCAGTTACATGTTATTCCCCATACATAAATATGTGCCGTACTATGGAGTCCAACCTTGCCAGTCTTTCCACGGGTGGTTCGCACACCGTGGTTTCAGAGGCTGCACTTCCTACATTCATATAGTCACACACTGCAATCGTTGTCTGGGAGGTAGATCTTGCCTCCTGAAAAAGAGAGGAAAATATATCTTGCCTCACTGCTAGAGAGCAATATTCTTCAGTTACTGTAAGCAGTACTTACAAGATAATACTCTGATAATAAGGCAGTTTTCACTGCACTGAATCTATGCAATACAGTTCTGCGGATGATAAATCACCATCAGATGTCTTTGAAAGAAGTGAGATTTTCTAACAAATAACTTCGCACCAAATAATCAATTTGTTAATAGAATTAGAAACACTAGCTTTCCATAGATTCAGTAGTTTGTATATCTAGAGGATTTTCCTCTCCCAAAAGATGAGCAACAGAGATAACTACTGCTTTCTGGCTTACTCTTTTTTTGGCAAATTGATTAGTCAATAACTGTAATTACCTGTTCATTCTTTGACCTAGTTTAAGCAAAAGTACTCTGTTTATACATTACTTTTCTGAATGAACTGGATTCTTGCAGTAATTGACCTGTAGTCCTATGTAAATCAGACTAAATTATTCTTTATTGTTAAATTTAGTTCAATTTATGGTGCAAATATTGCTGGGGTAAGAGTTTCATTAACAAACAGATGCTAATTAGTTTAGGAATAAATGATCTAATTCTAAATAGGTATCAGTGTTCTGTGATCTCATTAACAAATATCTAGTTTCGATACATATGCCTTTCAGGTATAGTTAAAATTCATCTATCACTAGATTATATGTTTTCTTAAAATGCCTTATTCAAAGTATAGATTCTCTACTATTCAGTGAGTAAAAATATTTCCAGAACGAAGTAGAAATTTGTTCTTTATCATAGGTTGTGTTCACATTGTCTTTTTAGAGGCACGCAAACATGTTATATAGTCCTGGGTTTATATTTGGTACAAGTGTTGTAAGATGGTGAACTTGAGAACCGTGTTGCAAATCTATAAAAACTTAAAGGCAGACAACAAAGGAAATAGATGATGTTTGATGCTTAGGAGGTCTTCTGCCAGTGAATTTATTATTATTTAATTGCTGGGTCGGTTCTTATGTTCAAAAAGGGCATGTGCAAGTCATCTATCACACCAAAGGAATATTTTTCAGGAAAATTGATAAAAAATGCTTCCCTTTGTGAACATGACTTCCTTGATCATAATTAGCAGCTACTGCGAGTCCAGGTGAATTTAAGTATCAATAGCTGCAACGTTTATCAGTGAAAGAAGCCTTACTTCTGTGAACAGGAATAAATGGGTAAAACCTCTGTCACATAACAAGTAACTCCTGTACTGGTGAAAGATTTCACAGAAATTCCTGTCTAAATGAAGGTTTATTGTTAGAAGTGCAAAAAAGCATTATTCGATCAAGCTTATCCCATTTCTTGAATCTTGGAGCAAGTAAATAGTGTTATTGGAGGTTCTGAAAAATCAAAGTGGGGAGAGAGGAGGGAGAGTGAAATGGTAAAATATTTCCACACAAGAAAAGAAAATATTTCTGTCGTTTCTCTTTTAAGATCTTCAGTTTCTTAAAAATTAAAAGTGGAAAGAAAATTTACCTCAGTGTGTGAATTTAAACAAAAGAATATGTTTACTGTCACTCTGCAGGAGAGTACCCCGCTAGTACTCTGCAGGAAAGTACTGTGCTTGTGCTTGCAAGGCCCTAATCATTACCGAATAAAATTGGAGACAATGGGAGTTTTGCCATTGACTTTCCTGAGACTGAGATTTAAGCTTTATGGACACAGTTAGGCTTCCCTGGAGCCTAGAGTGATTTTGCCCTTGTAAATTATTTTCCCCAGGACTTCTGGAAGAACCATATGCAGAAGGATTAGGAATAAATTAACATCTCTGTTGTTTCAGTGAGAAGATCTATCAGGAAAGGTGTGGATTATAAAGTCACTCACACACAGCTCCTTTACCTTCTTTCCTGCTTCTTCCCTTTTCCATGGTCTCTGTATCAATAACCTTACAGCCCTCTGACACTGTGTAAAATGACTGTGCTCATCTTTCTTCTCCATCCCCAATAGCAGCAATGGAGGTGGCTGTTCTCTCATCTCTTTAATATGAAACAGAAGTGCAGTCAAAGTTACAGAAAACAAGAGATCTCACTGCAGTCATACAATCATTTCTGTTCCAAATGAGAAAGTTCTTTATTTTCTTCATCTATTATAGTGTATTCTTCACTGATTAAGA
Source organism: Apaloderma vittatum (assembly GCF_000703405.1). Taxonomy (NCBI): domain Eukaryota; kingdom Metazoa; phylum Chordata; class Aves; order Trogoniformes; family Trogonidae; genus Apaloderma; species Apaloderma vittatum. Next base: position 7,968 of record NW_009722498.1, read on the forward strand.
AAAGTGGTTTTTAATCTATTAAAAACATGAGTAAATCTTGCAAGTAAATGCTATAGCTAGAATATAACTTTTTGTAAAAAAATTGCATTGGGACAATCCAGCAGAGACAATCACTGTTCAGAGTTGTAATTGAACTGTTCCATTTAGGCAGAAATGATTTAGGCTTGAGCTTTGGAAGATATTTTTCTTTTGCTTGTTAGTACATAAGGTGTGAGGTTTTTATTAAAAAGAAGGCACACCAATATTCTTTCACAGTGCAGCTTAATGATATGTGAAATATGACTGTATCCATAACGTACAGTATATACAGTATTTCTGTGATTTAATTCTGTTCTGCATAGAGCCATATAATATAAATGCTCCTTGTTTTAAATATTCCAAATCTGAAGAACGAATTCATTTTACCTTTACTACCTTTACCTGTGTCTTAAGAAGCTAACTTTCTCTCATCCAAAGGTTGGTAAAAGACCTCACCGAAGGAGAATTTTTCTTATTTTTGCAAAACTTCCCCCAAAAATTTCTGTAAGTCAAACTAGAATATAGTGCAAACTATGCAGTGTGTCACTTATCTGTATTATGCAACTTATTTTATTTATTATATTCTCTAATTCATTAAGCTTTAATGTCATGAATACCACTGCGCATGCTTTCTGTTGAAATGACTGGTACTATTCCTTAAGACCTTAATTACATTCAGTTGAGTAAAGAATTGTAGGTAAGTCCCCTTTTTTATTATTTCTAAAATTCTATAGCTGGAAATAAAGTTCATAATGATAAAGTTTTTTTGTTTCTAAGGGAACATGAAAGTAATACAGCCTTTTTCTCAAGTAGGCCTTCCCTCTCTGGCTTCCAGCACTGATTTTCATTGTCATTCTGAGTATGAAACAGTGTCACATGGCAGTACGGACATCATAACGCAGGAGGAGATGCTCAAGGCGTACACTCCTTAAGCACTTGCATTCCTCTTCCTACAGAGTGATCACATTTACTCAGCCACCTCAAAAACATGTTACTGCTCCTCTTTCTGTAGTAGCTCTTCATTAGTCTCATTCTCTTTTTTAATTTGTTGAACCTGCTTACACTGAGGCCACAAAATTTCATAAATTGCTACTCTGCTGTTAAGTAACCACTGCTTATATTTTATCAATTTCTCATTAGTTCTTGAGACAAAGAATGCAAGCTGATCAGATCAGAATCCAACTCCAGCAGGTAGTTTTAAAAAGTGGAGGGACTGCTGTTTATTGCATTATTGATTAAATTACACCTAGACATGAATCAGTGCTGCAGGAAGTTTGTCTCAACACTGTAGCAGATGTACACCATGTTAGTTTCATACCCAAAGAATATTTAACCCCAAAGCATTTTGAATGTTCAGCAAAATTAAAGGAATACGTACAACACAACCCTTTTCAATGCTTCTCTTGGAACCTGAGGAAAATCAGCAGTTGGTGTGTGAAAAGGTGATTTCATTAATACATCCTTTAAACATATTGTTCTGAGGCAATCTTGCAGCTGGAACGTAATTCACGTGATTATGCTTTCTTGGAATTAAGACATATGGGCAAAGAAGACTTTTTCAGCTTCTCTGCTCTTACACATTAAGCATTATAATTCATAACTGCTGATTTATTTTGCATTTTATTTTGTGTTTTGATGTGCTTGTTTGCCTGGGGTTTTTTGGCCAACTTACGACAAAGAGACTAAAAATTCAGAAGATCTTCTGTTTCACTCATAAAATTCTGTGCCTGTAAATGTCTTAAAATTATCCCTCTAATATATGTGTTACAATTAATATTTTTCACCTCTGTGATAAAGACTAAGAATTTATATATATGTATATTTAGAAAAGAGAAGTGGTCCAACAGTTGATGGTAGTATGCCTTGTCACAGTGACAGACAGGTTGAGGCAGAATCTTTCTTCTCTGTCATTCCCTACCTGTCCTAGTGTGTCATTATCAAGCAAAGAGAGACACCTTAATTGACAGTGCTTTACAGCAAGCATGATTTACAGAACAAGTTTCTTCTATTTAACATAACATTAAGTTTAAATACATGAGGAAGAGAGTTTTTGTATTCATTTGTGATGCAGTCGATGAAGAAAAATTATTTGAAATAATAAAAAAATATATTAAGAGAAAGATCAAAACCTAGGAAGTTTAATCAGAATTTAACAGGCCTTTGCTCTAGAACTCTCTATGATCAGACGAGAATTGAAGAGCTTACTGATATAAATAAAAATGAAATAACAGATTTATTTCCTACTTAAAGTTCTAATCAATGTCAAATTAAGCATAAGCTTTTATAATCGGTTTAGAATCTTTGACCTCTCCAAATGCAATAGAATTAAACTGATACTCTTTCAGCATATGTTTCCAACAATGTGTTCACTCAGCTCTAGCCCTACAGCTCTAGTCTTTCTTCTCATGTTCTAACTACAGGAACCTGTTCATTTTGATTTATGACACAGCTTCCATTAAAATACTTAGAGGTTGTATATTAATCAGTGATTGTTGGTTTTGTTTATTGTTGTTATTATTATCTTTGTAGTATAAACACAGAAAAGATTTCAGCATAGGTAGACCACTACAACAGGAGCCTGTATGGTGATCTCTTTTCTTTCATGTCTCTGCACATCAGAGAACTGTGGCTTCTGAAAGTAGGGTAAAACAAGTTTAGGGAGTCTTATGGAGGGTAGTCTTCTAGGAACCTTTGACTTTCCAGAGAAGCTATCCAGATACTTTGCAGAGCTGAGTCAGGCTTGTGATTCGCTTTGTGTGTGGTCAGGTTCACAGTTTGTTCCTATGGAAGTCAGCTAACTCCTAATCAGAGTTTTCCGTGTTAGGGACTGGTTAACAGTAGGAGACAACTGGCTTCATGACTGCTATGCCTTTAGATGTTTATGACTACAAAGCTGGAGATATATTTCCTCTCCTAGCTGCAGCTGTGGTGTGGAAATACAAGCTGCTCCACAGCTACAGGCCCTCTTACATGTCGCTGCCTCAGAAAAGCAACTGTGGCAGGAAGTTTGAGGTTTCTGTGATTAATTTCAGAAGAGTCATGCTTACAGAAGCCAGCTATTCAACTGCTTTAACTAGGTGGGGCTGTACAATATACAGAAGTTCAGGTTAATTCCGTTAGCTCCAGACACGTAGGGTAGAGCAGTGAACGCCACCGAGGGCAGGAGTAGGAAGCTGCTCAGAGCCACGATCTCTTCCACTCGTTCCATAGCCCCTGTTTACCATGGCAGATGCCAACAGGCAGCTATCTATGTTGCTTGTCACTTCAGACACAGAATGGCATACAGGACACTGGTTTCCCTATTCACAGCTTATTCTACAGCCAACACAAAGGCATTCTCACTGGCATCAGTAGGTTAATTCCTGAGAGAGGGAAAAAAAAAGGGTTGTGCAACTGAGCAGATGTAGCTATAGCTTCCATGGGAAATTAAATCTCAAGGAAAAAAATTGTCCATAATCTCATGACCCATTATTAGATGAGATGAGGATAGGTCATGTTGAATTTTGTATTCAATCATATTTCATCTGATGCTAATGGTATTTTTCATAGAAAGACCCAGTAGTTAACTTATAAGGAAATTAAACCATGATTTTTTATCTTAAAGCTTTTCTACAGAAAATGGATCACAATCACACACCCCTGAAAGAAAACAGATTTTGTCTTTCACTTCACAAACACAAATGCCTCATTTTAGACTGAAAATATCTAATCTTGCCAACAGCTTAGTTTCAGTGATACATTGCAATATAAAGTTCCTGCTTGTTTTCAACTTTTCAAAAAGTGGTTATCTGGTGATCTTCAGAGAGACTATCTCCATAAATGTAATTTGGTAGTCATTAGAAATTATAAACCCTCCTCTAAAAGGTGTCTTACAAATTTTGTTATAACATGTTTCATGTAAAGGCTTCCTAAGGCTCTAGTATCTATTTTTATTATATTTATTCATACAGCATAATTCATATCTTCATACATTGATCTTTTTTATATGTTGTAGAAGGGATACAGCAGGGAACATAATGAAAAATAATATATTACTGCCAGTATGTGGCATGCAGAGAGATGCAGGTCTTTTTGATGTTCTTACAATGACTCCTGTTTCAAAAAGAAAAAAATGCAATTGAATATAGTATCTAAAAAGAGCACCATATTTATATACTTACTTTTTAATTGATTGCAGTAATGCTGTTGGGTCTTTTGCAGATCTTGCACAATTAAATATCAAGAATGTAGAATTTGATTGTAATGTCTTTTCCTCGTTTAGTTTTCAGAATGAAAATACTAGCATTACCTTGGAAAGGAGTACAAGTATCTGCTGCCAAAAGCTGTGATGATTCTTCCCCAGGTCCCTGTTTGTGGCAAATTCCCTTTTCTCATTTCTCAGTTTCAGGCATCAACATTACTCTCCCACTTAAACCACTGGGACTTTAGCCAGGCACAGGTACAGAGGGAGCACCGGTGCCTTCACAGGGGTAAAGCAAACCAGCTTCAGTGGTGCCAGCTGAACTGCTTTCATTTGTAACAGATGATGTCTTCACAGACTCCTCGGAACCACAAAACAGTGTAACGTAGATTTCAAGGGCACAGTAGTGCAAAGAAGGCAAAAGGCCACATCTGTGAATCAGGATATGTTGCACAACCTCACCTTTCTCATCTGGTGCATTAAGGTCTTTGGATTGTGAGGGTTTCAGACTCGATCTCTGTTAAATTCTTTGAGAAAATGTGAAATTATAAAAATTTAATGAGACAGTGAAATAATTTTTCCACTGAGCTGTCATGAGCAGCTGCATGCTTCATTGTAGCTGATAGTACTTCAGCTGGATGTATAAAACTACACTGGAGAAAGAAGAAATTGGAAGCTGATACATTCCCTTAAATTTTGTGTTCTCTTATCTAGTGGTCAATACTGGAATTTGTTGGAACTTGTGATGATATCGTTACTTTACTGTGGTAACATATAGAGGCCTCAGCAGATTCATGGTCCCATCAACTGTCACCATTCGGCAGAACATTTCTCTAAAATAGAACTCAACATAACCGTGAACTTAAACCTATCAACGTACATGCACAGCAGCACATTGTAACATGGAGTTATACAATTTCCATGAGAATAATTTGATAAAAAAATTACTTATGACATTGATTCTTACATTAAAGTTTAAGAGAAAGGATCAGGGTGCAGTTTTTCTCTATGCATCAACTCCAGCTGAAATGGTGATGTAAAAATCATCATCAGAAATACAGGCAACTTGGAACTCACATACATAATCTCTTGTGGTAATCAAGTTATAATAATAGTTAGAGATTATCGATAGATGTTTAGTATTCCAGTATTTTACTAGTGCATATTTTTTTCACTTAGCAATATTTTTTCTTTGTCTATGAGCATTTGCATTTCATGAAAGAAAAGTATATTTATTTTGGAATATGCTTTTGCAAGTGTTATTATTCAGTTCTGTGCAATGCAACAAAAATCTTCTTCTAGAACAGAATTAGAGAAATAGCAATCACTGACCCATGAAGTCAGTGATACAATAGGGATGAGGATTCATTTGAACTGACCAGGACAGGTACTGCTTTTATTCCTTGCTAATGATTTATTTGCCATCATATTATTTACTGGCAGCCACACTCATTATTGGAAAAGTCTGGTTTGACTTAGTATGCTTAAACTAAATCCCCATGACAGAAGGAGATAATGGTGGGTTTTTTAATTGGATAATTGGTGTTTTAATTTAAATAAAGTTCAGCTTTATTTGCCAAACAGGAATCATTAGAAAAAGAGTACAAATCCTTTTTGTTTAATTCCTCTTGAATAAGAAAGTATTCTAATCTAATTTGGACAGTGTACAAAAGATACTTCAAAATGTAGAGCTGTGTTGTCTATCAACATTTTTATAAAAATTAGAAGAATACTTGGAAGTAGATATTTTACTAAACAGGAAAAGAAGACATAGCAATACATCCCTAAGAAAATTAGTCGTGGTGATAAGGTGTGCACAGCTTGTTAGTTCAGATAATTTTTTTATCCTTGGTAATTTTTATATATATACATTTATACATGTATTAATATATACATCCATTAATTGAGAATTGTAATTATTGTTTAAAATTCTCATGGCACTAATAAGGCCTAATCACAGATGGAGTCTCTTGTAAAAGCCCTGTTCAAAGCGAGTGAAAGACACCCCTTCCTATTGCCAATATTTTTCAGTCTTAAAGGAAACAAAACCATCTTTTCTAAATGACCTTTAAAAAACTTCATTCTTTTTTTTTCCTCATCTTTCTTCGTCATTGTACTTGATGATCTTATTTTTCTAGATTAAATGATTCTATGATTTAGTTTCTACTTCTCTCCATACATCTATTTTGCAAATTGTTGTTCATCTGACCTGTGTTGTCATAGTGTCCTAACTCCTCCCAACACAAGCTTTAGTCTGCAGTCTTGCCTGATTAACTCATGTTAACTGACTATTCATAAGATGCCCTAGGTATTCCAAATTTTTAAACTCAAGAAACACTTGCACTGGGTGTGTTGTGAGCAGATTTTGCCTTGTCTCTTAACATCCACTGAAGGGGGGGTATATGTGCATGTTTGTGGGGGCTGGTGGAGAAGGGAGGAAAGAAAAATTATTTGGTTGGATTTTATTAGAAGCAATTTCATTGTTGGTTTAATTACTCAATTTCCTGAATTAATGTCTCTGAGAACCCCTCCCGCCTTTCATCTTGGGAAAATTTTCAATTTTATGTATTTTTAGAGGGAATCAAAAATACGTTTGTATAAAAACATTACATTAGATTCTAATTACCAGCTTTTAAAAGGAACTGTGCAATCTGGGTACACCATAGAGTTCTTGCCAGTCGAAAATATGTGTAGAATGAGGATCTTTTTAAAGGGCAATGTTCCAAATAAAAAGTCTTAGATGGTTAATATCAAAGGTTTCTCCAGGCTCATTTACAACCTCCTCTCCTATTTCCGGCATCCCTCTTCCAACACAGACTTTTGCAGTAGGAGATTGCCAAAATAGCTCTGCTTACATCTATGCTTTTCATATAACAATGATCTTTTTTCCTTTCCTCAGTTCCGGACATCATTCTGTGTTTGCAGTCTTAAGTGCTGAAGTTGGCTGACTATTTTGACTTCCCAAGTAGTATTTACTGTACATCTTACCAAGGAAGGGGCAGGTGGGAGGAGCTGGTGGCTACAGAGCCAATGGAGATACTTGGAAGTAGACACAGGCAGAAGAAATAGTGGAATAAGGTCCTAAAATATATTGCATAATGAAAAATTATGTAAGGATAGAGATGTGAGATGGATAACTAGTACCGTTGTGTATGCAAGGAAGTGTTAATATCTTGGAACATTTAGCAGTATTTTCAGTCCAGATATGCACTGCAATATAGCATTTAAATTGATCTATTAGCAATAAATAAGTTGAACAGTGAAGTATTTTTCAGCCTGTGAGATTGGACCTAGTATCTCAGAATATATCACAGGGTGAATATATCAATTTAGGGATGTTAAACATTCCTTGACATTTAAAACTTTTTTACTTTCTGCTCTTTCCTTTCTCTAGCTTTGTTTTATTGCATATGGATGAAACATTCTGAAAGGGAACATCTTTTCAATTTCTATATTGCTGGGAAAATAAGATCACAGCAGTCTCAGTGAATATCATAGCCCTTGTTCTTGCTTGAAGTGATTACTTCATTTAAAGGCTAAACTATCTTGCAATTTAAGTTTCTTTTGCTTTTGATTTCTTTACCTAAGTCTTTGAATTTACAAATTTGGTTTTCCAAATCATTGTGTTAATGCAAGTCATTCAAGTGTTTAACAAAAGGGAAGATGTGTTGAGGAGCAGATGCATAGGATACTGAGGAGTAAATGCAAGCAAGGAACAAATACTTCTGGACCATACTACTGGCATTTTGAATATAGCCAGGAGTATACAGCAGTTTTTTTAATACATTAACTAATGCATTTCTAGATCTTTCATGTGGTTTCCTATGTAATATTAAATAGGTTGTGCAGATGTATGAATTCTTCAAGTAACACAAAGTTTATAATGCTGAGTTATTGAAGCAGTAATGTCTTGATTTATTGCTAAAATACAAATACTCATACTGCTTGATAGGAAGTGAACACAACTGCCTCAAAAACTAAATATATAATTTCTCCCAGATGTGCTTGTACTGAGTTGTTACCAACTTTTTCATCCTCTCAGAAGCAAACTAACTTTCAGCTAGTTGTAGGCTGAAGCAGATTGCTAGATCACGTGGGCTTGTAGATTAACTCTGTGTGGCATCTGGTATTGGATATGATTCAACAACACTGTCAGAGTTTATGCATAGTTTTATACAATGCATTTTACAATAGTCTCTATCTTATTATTCATATTTGGGTTTTTAATCAGCCATTTCCTTTCCATATGTGTTATTGTTTGTACACATTAGCAATAATTATGGCATGATATGTCTTTATCTGCCATCACAGAAAAATATTCATGATTTTCTGCACTAACAGAGTTTGATGTAAGAAACAATTAATTTTACACTTGGGGCAAATTTGCCCAAAGATCTGACACTGAACTCTATGTTACTTAGGTCGTAAGAGTAACAGTAAAGATTTGAAAACAAGTAGAGATTAATCCCTCACATTTCCAAACCTTTCTGGCATTTTTAATCTTTAGGATTTACAGAGAAAACGTAACAGTAAAAAATCCATGTGAATACAATACTTTGTGCCACCCTTTTGCAGTACATGCAAATAATTCTGAAATGTAAACACACTGAAGGAGGAGGTTACGTCAGATTTGAGTACTTGTTCTCTTGCCCTGTAGTTGTGCTCAAATAGCAGAAGAGCAAGAATTGCAAAATAAGTAAAAGCAAGGACAAATAGGTTACACAATCAAAACTATTGCTGGACACGGTGTCAGAAAAACTAGTCTCTCTCAAATCTTCTGTATGTTTTTCAGCACAAAAAATAAATGTCTTCTCTTCCAGTGCAATACAGCTTGTAACACATAAGTCAGAGACACACTAGCAAGCACTTATTCTTTTGCCTACACTGCTTTCTGGAAAATTTCAGGCATTGCAGGATTATTTTCTAGTGTTGTGCAAGTCCATTCAAAGCTAGGTCCTCTTTCTCTGTCCCTGCATCTGGATCTCAGTGCTGTATGCCTTTTATTGTTGGAGAATTGAATTGATTTTGAATTAAATCGACCAGCCATTCCTTTACAGTAGACACTTCCTAATGTGGAATTGCCCCACAAATTGCATAGCTCAATGTGGGTTACAAATAACCATGCATTTTCCTGTTGTCCAGCAACAACATCTGAGAAGCCTATATCAAAATCAGCGGATTAGGATGATTTGATGAATAAATACAACGTGACAGATCCCAGCTAACACAAAGCAATACCACTCTCCTTGAATCGGTGGAATGGTTCCTAGGCTATACTAGCTGAGTGGTATTTGTGAAGCACCGTAAACACATCTGTAACTGTAGACTTACTAATGCAGCCTGTTATAATGCTTTTCTTGCTCCAATTCATTTTTTAAAAAGCTATGCTTGTACTTGTCTTTGTATTTCACTCTTCTGTTCTCTTAGGAGCTTGTTTTGCTTTTTTCTTGTTACACTTTTTACCTTTTTCCCGAATAAGGGGAAGCAACTATAATTATTTCTCTCTAGTATAATCCAAGGTCTCAGATAACACATGCAGTACAGCCTGATTTGTTACTATTTGAACGCAAACGTTCAGCTGGCGATCAGAAAGACACTCAACCATCACAGCTTTGGTGCCAAATCTGATGACAGGAGATGGGAGGAGAGACAGTATTCTTGGCATGCTTCCCTGTTTACAAATCCCTGCTTTGAAATCATATTCTGCCCTGTGATATTCTTACTTCCAGGAATAAGGAACAGGATAGACTTCACAATAAAGCCCAGGCATATTTTATTTAATACAGGAACAAAGATAAGAAAATCGTGTGGTTCCTTCTAAAAAGTGCTACAATTTTTTCTTTGAGTTTTCTCATCATCAGCTTAATCTTTTTTCACTTAATGTGTGACTGAAAGCGTCTATATGATAATGGAAGGAAAATACTAAGTTTTAACTGAGCAAGGTATAATGGCACAGCAGGAAGCTTGTGAACCACTTAAATCAAAATGACGAGGAAGAAATAGACATTAATTATCTCGGGCTGCATTATCCTCTCATTTTGCAAGCAAGGAAATATTTAACACCCTAGGAGGAAAAGAATTAACTTCTTTTGAATCTTTCCAGAGTGGACCAGTGCTCAAGAAGCAAAATGCTTTACTTCAGTCTGGAGAGATAATTTAAAATCGCATGCAGGGGGCAGCTAGCTGAAAGATCAGAACCTAGTATATTCACTGAACAGGAACGATGAGGTGGAAAAGAAGACAAGGAAGAGACTATGTTCATGTTCGCTCTGTCCCACAAACCATGACCTCTTCCACCGGCACAAGGACCTGTTTTCAATTTCAAGGCAATAGCTATAAATGTTAATAATTGCCTTTACCTCCTTCTCTGTAGCTTAGCTTCTTGCCCCATTACCAAAACCATTTAGTTTCTCAGTAATTCATTTTCTACATAATCTCCTTTCATGTCCCATGTTTCCTCTATTGTGTTTCACCTTGGGCAGTACATCATGTAAATAAAGCCTATATCCATAATCACTTTACTGTACTGCTTAAGGGAATTCACTCTTGAAAACCCCATTCCAACCTGTGTCCATTATAGTAGATCTCTTTGGTCCTCATTAGATGTGACAAGTGGGTGAATATTTTAAAAGCTATTTCAGCATCAGTGATATAACCTTGAGTATCTATTCAAAACTTTTAGATATATTTAAAGGATGAGCATGAAACAGATAAACAGAAAGAAGTTCATTATACTGTATTTTGTTTTAAAGGAAACCCCTGCATTTGAAATAGTGCTTAAGGCCACATTATAGTAGCATAGACACAGATCGAATGGACAAAAACATCCAAAAAACTTGGACTCAAGTATTTTTTCAATTTAGAAATGAAGATTAAGAGGTGTATATTGTCTTTTGTAAGCCAGGTTTGACATTGAATTTAAGATTCCACCAAGCTCTTGTGTGTGACATGAAAATTAGACACTTATACTTCTCTGAAAGCCAAATGCCTGTGAAAGCTTTTGACAGTCTCTCATGTCATCTCATGTTTGTTTGACATGGTTATTGGTGGTTTTCCATCCTTGGTCGTAAATTCCACTATATAGCAAATAAATCAAACTCTATGTAGTGAACAGTATTCATGGGAGAAAGCAAGTAGAATTTTGAAATGCTATGTGGTTTTGGTGCTAGATTGGGGTAAAAATATTGGAAAACATGCTACTCACATTTTTCCATGCACTTAGAGGCAATTAAGGACTCATAAAACACCTCTAATTACATAAGAGAAAAAAGAAATTGCCTTCTAGTCTAGAAAACTAATTAATGTTCTTTTCCTCATCTTCTTTTTTTTTCTCTTTTGTTCTCAAGCTTCATTCTGACTTGGACAAGGGAGTGGGAACTGTTAAATATACCCTTTCAGGAGATGGTGCTGGCACGGTTTTTACCATTGATGAGACCACAGGAGACATCCATGCCATAAGGAGCCTAGATAGAGAAGAAAAACCTTTCTACACACTCCGGGCTCAGGCTGTGGATGTTGACACCAAGAAACCACTAGAGCCAGAATCAGAGTTCATCATCAAAGTGCAGGACATTAATGATAATGAGCCAAAGTTCCTGGATGGGCCTTATGTTGCCAGTGTCCCAGAAATGTCTCCAGTGGGTGAGTAAGAAGCTTTAAGCACTTGATAACTAATTGCATATTACTTAATTGTCTCAATGTGTATTTCCTGCCGAGGAAAGAAGACGAAGGCTGAGTTCAAAATATAACTTCTAAACTTATTAGAAATGTCTCCCTTTGTGCTTAGAAATAGTTTACAATTTTGTTTTAGCTTTATTTGCGTATTTAGAAATTCATTCTACTGCAAAATGAGTGGTGTGACTTTAAATCTCTGAGGACATCAGGAGATAAAAGAGGTATTCAAGGCAGGTATGCTCAAGTCCAGGGGTTTTATGTACCCCTAAACCTGTTATTTCACAGAAGTGCATTCTGCTTTCTTCCTAGTTTATGTTGACTGTTTGCTGCAGAGAATTAGATGGTTACCAGAGCTTCTTACCATTTACTGTTCTGGTCTGTGGCTGTTAAACTCCTACAGTACTTGCAGGATCCCCTAATTATGAATTAAGGGATAATCCTTTCTCGAAGTCCTGCTGCACTGTGTGCACTGAAAGTAATGATTGCCCTCCCTTGGTCCTCTACAATGCAAGAACAGGAGTCAGAAGCTCAGCAAGACTGGCTCAGGGTCTCAAAAACCTAACATCCAAGAAATTATTGAGTGCGTTGGATCCTTAAGTCAAAAGATTGAATGGAAACATAGTAAGTCTGCAAAAAGCTAGTGTACAGGGGAGAGAATTATATACCCTCCAAAGAAGGGTGGACTGTAGTAAGGGGGTACTGAAACACAGAGTAGGTTTTTGTTTGAAGAATTTTCAGGACACAATAGATGTTTGCTGGGAAAAGCATAAAGAGCATTGATCCTGCTTTGGAGCAGGAGAATAGACTAAATGGGCCATTCGAGTCACTGCCTGATGGCTGATTCTGCAGTGGTCCTGAGCTGTGAGTTTGCAACATGAGCACACTGCTTGTGTCCTGCTGCCAGATGGCACAACAGGCTTCCCTGCAGGCACCAGAAATTAATTCATTCTGGGCTGGGAGGCCTTTAACTTCCCAGTGCTAGTTTCAGCTTATAGCCATTTTCACTCCCAAGCTGTCTTTTCCAAGTAATTCACAATCCCGTAGTAGTCATTTAATACTCCCTGTCGTTGCTAACATTTTTGGAAGTTTTCTGACTTTAAAATGTGCAGAGGGGTTTCTATTACCCCTTCACATAAGCAGCTCACAACATGGTGATGTTGTGGAAAAAAATCCAGAAGGCAGCTAGCTGTCTACACAGATTGCTATATAGAGTTAATGAGGTAGTCTTTTACATTTTGTGATAAAGTGTGGTAGGATGTCATAAAATGTGGTATGAGCAGACATGGAGAGACGATCACGTTAATCTCATACAAGTGTAGAGACGAGTTCACTATAGTCACCCATAGAGGTGCATCTATATATTGACTATACAGGCACATTTCTGTTGTTGTGCCTATAGAGATGCTTAGTAATAATATTTACCGTTATATTATTTATAGATGGAAAAATCAGGTCTATTTCTGTGGCAATTTCAGAATAAAATTTTCTTACCAGTGAACGTATGATTAGTTGCTAAGTTCTTAAGACTTGATTAGAAAAAAATGAGCAAAACAATAATAAATAATGCTCTCTACACAGTGGAATACAGTGCTTGCATTAATTCTCCCACTCTGTTGCTTTCCCTCCATCTTCTTATTTTCTTAAACATGTGTGTGCAGTAGCAGATAAAATGCTAACAGTGGTTTTGTTTCATGGGAAACTCTCTTCAAGGTACGCCATGCATTGTGGCTTTTATGTTAACTGGGAGTTGCATGACTAAATGAGATGCAACTGAGTGTGCTGTGTCATACATACAGTGTTATAAAAGAACTGCTTTTCAGTTTATTCTCCTCTGGAAAAACAGATGCCATGGCAAAAATGCATCCTCTCGATCTTCCCTTTATTAAGTCATGTTCACTACCTCTAGATTTATTCATTACAGTTTTTATTTTCCTCTAAAAGAAAAATAAAAGATGGATGAAAATTGATCAGAAAAGTTAAGGAAAGGAAATAGTGCCCTAAATGGAGGCCTAAACTCCAATTAGTGGTTACTAAAGCAGATAACAATTTTTGCTCTTGGGTTGTCTTGCAGCAAAAATATCCGGATATGCCTTCTGTAGCCTGTGATGTGCCAGGAGATTGTACCTTCTCTGATGTAGGTCTCTCCCCTCTCTTGCTCTCTCTTATCTATGCTTTTGTTACCTTATGCAAGCACAAGTTTCTCAGAGGATCTAAAACTACGGCTTCCTTCATCAGTACCACTGAGTTGCCCTATAGAGATGCCTAGAGCTACCAAAAATCAATTTGATATTTTAGCTGGTGCAGCATACAATTGTCTTGACTTAGGCAAAAACCCTGGTAAATTATTTATCCCATCTATTTTTTTTTACATTTTCATTTTCTGTTTGTCATTTTTCTATTCTCAAATGTCCTAAACTTCGCTTACTGTATTTTGCAACAGTATTTATTATGAACTGCACACATGCCCACAGTGTCCATTGTGGGAAATGCACTACAACATTATTTTTCCCTATTACTGGTCATTTCTATGAGCCTGGCCAGCTTTTGTGACTAGTGACTTGCTATCTTTTATTGTTGCATGACACCCACGTGCAAAGGTTTACTCACATGCAAAGGTTGACTTAGTTTGGTAGTTTATCCTAAGGTTATTGGTAATAAGAAGCAGAATACGGATGCCAGAGATCACATTGAAAGGGGAAGAAATGGGCAGAGAAATAGCTAATAAAGTTGTCAAGACTTAACACCCAATGTAAACACACAGTATGTATTCCATTTGGGCAGTGAAGTAAAGTGAATTGTATAGGACATACTTGAGGTACCACAGTCTGCAGCTATAAGAGTGGATTGCGTGGGGCTGGGACGTCTTGGGAAGAAAAGTGTCCTTCAGACCTCTTACCTGCATTTTAGAAATTTTCTTGGCTGCACAGTTCTCAATTTTATAACATTTCTGGCCTTTGTACTAATTGCTGCTGCTGAAGCTTTAGTGACTGAAAAATGCCATAGCATTCATCCCCATATTCAGAGTTCCGGTCACAGAGTTATAATAAAATTGTGAATCAATTTTATCCTGCACCTTGATGATTTTTTACTGGAAAAGGTACAGAAAGATGGAAATTTGCAGGATCCTCAGTATCTGGTTTTCTGCACATACATATGATTTAGATGTATCTGTCATATCCAAGCTTTTCATGGTAGATTTTCTAAGAACTTTGTTCTGTCATTTTCCATGCATGTTTTAGGCAGAAATTTATTTTTCCCTTCAAGTTCACTTTAAGGGTATATTAAAGTTTGTTCTACAGTTTCTGTTCACTGGGGTATGTTTGTTTTTCCTTCTAATCAATACCATTCCTTAAAAAAGAATATGGTAATGCATATATTTTAGCTTCTTGTGAAGAAGAGATAATTTTAGGATTGCCATTTTTACCTAGCCCTGCATTCCTTACTGGGAGCCATACGCTTTTTACTAAGAAAAAAATGTGAGCAGGACAAAAATTCTAGTTCTAAAACTCTAATTTAAGCCCACTAGAAACTAGGACGCCTCCCTGTTTTGTGCCAAAGGCTTGAATGGCCAGCTAGCCTCGCTCCTTGCATACGTGTCCTTGTGTGATGGAGAGGACAGTCCACCATAGGTATAAACAAAAAGGATCCTGCAAGAGCTCCTTGGTTACTGACTGGTGTGATATGCAGGCTGCCATAACCATCTATGACTTCCATTATTTCTGATACTTTCTAGGTGTGCATAGTTTCTGTATTGTTGTGGAAGGACTTTGGTACCTCCAAAGTCAATAGTGTATTGCTCACATACCAAAAGAGGTGTGGAACACTTTATGGTAAAGAATTTGCTTTGGAAAGGACAATGATCTGAAATTCCCTGCCAAGGAACTCAGCAGATGGAGTCAGATTACAATGCAGAACTAAGATTTTAAGAACAGAGATTGCTGCGCTGTTATCCTACGCCTCTTAAGAGACTTATAAAAGCTTAAGGGGCTGGACTCCTAATATATTTTTTCTGATATTGGATTGGTTTCATCAATACCTTTTTTTGAAAATGTTACCTTGATTTAATAAGAGTTCCAAAATGTAGGACAAAGCAGAAATGGAAATTTATATATGAGGATTATAAAGGCAGCTGTAATTTCCCCATTTGCAAGTTAACATTGGCAAAATATGATGTCCTTAAGTATAGTTTAATCAACTGTGTTGTTGCTTCTGGCAGCTGTGCCAGCTTCTGTTTCAATATAGCTCATATAAGCATGCAAATATATGGTGAATTTAAACCAAGGTTATCCTCTTATTAAAGCTACCAGTCCAGATGACTGAGAGTAGGGGCCTACTAGCGTTAAACACACATTCAAGAAAAGATCGTATTATTTATTTGTATATATATTGTGTATTTGTATGTATTTAAATGCATCTGCATTTCTTATGCATTTCTTTCACTTACTGTGCAGATTTTAATTGATTGTATCTATTACATATGCTCAATTGTATTACATTGATCATGTGTGTTACATATGACAAATGCAGTCCTGGTGAAGCCACATCTGGAGTGCTGTGTCCGGATCTGGGCTTCCCAGTTCAAGAAGGACAGGGAACTGCTGGAGAGGGTACAGAAAAGAGCTACAGAGGTGATTAGGGAGTTATAACATCTGTTTTACGAGGAAAGGCTGAGGGACTTGGGGCTTTTTTAGTCTGGAGAAGACTGAGGGGTTATCTTATCAGAGCTTCTAAATACTTAAAAAGTGGGTGTCAGGAGGATGAGGACAGTCTTTTATCAGTGGTGCCCAGTGACAGGACAAGAGGTAAGTGTCACAAATCTGAACATAGGAAGTTCCATCCAAACATAAAGAGGAACGTCTTTACTTTGAGGGTGGCAGAGCACTGGAACAGGCTGCCCAGAGAGTCAGAGTTTCTCTCTCTGGAGACATTCAAAACCTGACTGGATGCATTCCTGTGCAACCTGCTCTAGGTGAACCTGCTCTGGCAGAAAGCTTGGAGTAGATGAACTCCAGAGGTCCCTTCCAGTCCCTAACATTCTGTGATTCTGTGATACACTTGACAAATTTGTAACTTCTGCTGTCACAGTCTCTTAACTGTTTTCTAACGTCTTTCCTTTATTCCTCTATGCTTATACACAGACTAGCTAGTGCTGTACTAAACCCATCAATTCCTTTACATATAGATGCCATGCATTCTTTCACAGACATTTTAATTTCATACCTTTCCTCTAGATTAACTCTGTATTGCTTAGGGGACTCTGCAAACTCCATCTAACTATGGCAATTATTCTGCCTTTTTGGTTATTAATTAACAAGTAATGGAATATTTTCACATTAAATAGCTATATTACTAATTAGGCTTGAATATTCTGTTTGAAACTGCCTCAATTGTAACACTGTGTTTTAACACTAAAACAGTCAATAGTACTCGAAAGTTGATATTGGGTTATTTTTATTGGGTAACCTTTGTGGTGCAAGGCAGCTACTTGAAGAGTGTTATGGATTTGCTTCCCATGGTACTGACAGCCTAAAAATAGGCTCTCTAAATTTTCTGGCACTTTTTCTTCTGAAGTGAGTACTTAATTGGCTTATATTTTAATATTGGCTTATATTTAAACATTGACAAAGGCTTATAGATATACATTCACAAATAGAACATACTTTTAATATATTGATCTGTGTAGTTTGATGTGGAAAGATTACTGCGCATAGAAGACTAACCTGTTAAACTGGTGGGTAGGAACCTGAACTTTGTTTGAGCATAGCTTAGTACGGTATGCCTGAGTGTAGCCTGAGTTTCCCACTGAGCAGAGGCTGGGGAAGGAAGGAGGAGGCATTAGAGCAAATACTGAGTGATATTTACCTTGAAATAGATTCCTAGCTTCTGGCAATACATTTTTAAGGACTTCCAAAAGAGAACCAAGGCTGTTGCTGAAGATGCTACTTTGGGAATCTGTAAAAGCCAAAGACGTTTTTGAACAATATTAAACACACACGTGGAGAGATAACTGGCAGTATAATCTTCCAGCCCCTGTCTGCAGCCCCTCCAGCCTCCACCCTGGTTTCCATGTTTCTTATTGATCTTATTGCATACTTAGACACAACGGTGGGAGTAGGATGTCATATTCAAGATACAAATATCTTGAATATTCTTATTCATTCTCTTTTCCTGTCTAATAATTCCCATCAATCAAATTTCCCTTTTCTGTTGGCTGTTGATCATGGAGATGAAAATTGAGGAGGATTTTCCACAGTGATCCCAAGATCAAGAGTTAATAACTAACCAACCTACAACACACATCTGTGAAACTACGGATAAGGTTTTTTTTTTCCATGCCTCTTACTTTGTATTTCTCAGTGTGAATCTCCTGTCCCCAGTTACTCACTATGTTAAGATTCCCCTGTAGCACTTGGCAGCCAAGCTTTCCTTTTGTCAAGCTGTCACCTGCCTATATATAATCTTTTTATTCTTACCATTTGATTTCTGTTTTTATTTGAGGTCTACTTTTCTGGATATTATCTTAGAAAAAGCTATTCTTGCCTTACCGTTGTTTTTTTTTTAAATTTAGAAAAAAAAAATTTATATACTCTTTATCTATGGAAGTAATCTAGAGCTATAAACTGTCATCAATTTACCCAGTAGTTTTAAAAGGTTTTGTGAAGAGTGGCTTCCCATCACAAAACTGTACTGACTCCCCCTTTACAGGGTAATAGCCATATATCCTCCAGTTTGGTACTTTATTACAGAGTGTACAAATTTGTCCATTGCCTGAGTCAGACCTGATGCCCTAGGTCACACAGACCACTTTTCAGAAAAACTCATGTCTCTTCACTGTGTTTCAGTTATCTGTCCTGGGTCTATGTCAGTTGGCAATTTATTCGTCACAGTTGATGTTTCAGTGATTTCTTACATAGAACTGCTTTGTTGACTACAGATCTTGTCTTTTTTATTCATTTTTGTTTAATTGTGAAAAGAAAACAGCTACTGCACTGATCATCAGACTAAATTTTATAGCTGCTCTGGAGAAAGCTTTTAAAACAAAGTGTTTCTTGACATTATGATAGTTCATTAGGCAACCTAGGCAGCTTCAGCTGCTGTGACAAGTCTTACACACAAAACCCTTTTAGATCAAAAGGGAGGAAGAAAACAATGCAGAGAATCAAGGCTTGCTTGGTTAAAGGATTGTGGCTATTGTCACACTCACCGTGAGTTTCATTTCATGCATCAGGACTTTTGGAAATTGTCAGCAAAACGAGGAGATTTGGCAAATACTGTTAGCTGGGAGAATATATGTAAAATGAAAGCTGTGACAGACAGGACCCTGCAAACATGCACACAGCAAAATGTCTGAGAGGGTTTTGCTTTTAAAAAGGTGAGACAGTGGATAAATATTTTCTGCTATCTAGTTTCACTGTCCCAAAATGTCAGTATTAATGCTCAATTCATGGAAAGCGTTCGAGTCTTACTTCATGTATATCCAGACCTGTTTTATTGTGTTTAAATGGAAGTGGGCAAAGTCAAAAACTCATGTCATAGAATCATAGAATGGCCTAGGTTGGAAGGGACCTTCGAGATCATTTAATCCAACCTCCCTGTCATGGGCAGGGATGCCACCTGTCAACCAGACCAGGACCAAGCGGGAATCAAACCCACGACCTCGGTGTTGTCATTGTTGTCAGCACCGCTCTCAACCCACTCAGCTAACCGGCCCCCTTGTCACAGCAGATAAAGCCATTGTGCTCCTATCCACATGCTGACTTTACACTGACTCAGTAGCATAAATCAGATAACATATTTAAGAACATCAAAGTCTTTTTGATGCAGACCCCCCTGCTAGGTTAACCAATCAATACTTTCATTATTAAAATTAATGAGTTTATTATTAAAAATATTTGTTTTGTCTCTAAAAGTATATCTTGGTCATTTTAATGCTGCTGAGTGTTAGTTCTTCTAGTATATAAGGAGAAACATTGTAATTATTGGTACAGTCTTGTGGTTTGCATAATCATCTTTAGGTTCAAGATATATTGCATTAGAGTTGTTGGGATTATGTGGGGGTTTTTGTCAATGATACTGTTGCTGAGGGAAAATTGGCATGTTTTAGTGTAGTATTGAGAGATGCAGGAATTGTTTTTATAGAGGCATATAACACCTCTAAACATAAAACATGTATTGATAGTTGTTTTAGTATCCACTGATTAGCTGTAAATGTTAAAAATTAACAAGAAGTTGCTTTTTCCTTACCACAAAATGACTCTGAACATTAAATATCTTTTCAGGAAGAGCTGTTCTTTTGGCCATCAAGTGGTTTTAAGCGTTAGATATATTTTAAAAGTATTACTGTTCTCAGCCACTGAATGACTGTAAATATTAAATATGTTTTATAAAAGCTGTGTTTCAAGCTACTGCCTTCATGGCTATGAATATAATTTTTCTTTAAAGTTGCTTTCCAACCACTGAGCTTTTTTTTTTTTCTTATAAACTTACTTCTATTTATAATTTTTCATGGAAGAAACAAGTGCAAGGTTTCACTGGCAGAAGGCAGCTCTTTGTTTATGACAAGTAATCATGTCCTAGCCATTGTCTCATAAGGATGCTGCAGGTAATGAGAACAACCCAAAATTTAAATGGATATTTACAGATATTTTCAATGGACAGTGTGTGTATATCTTGTGCTCTTCTCCCCCATTTTTGTGTATAATTGTGCAGTAGACCAAAATAATAAAGGCAGACATGAGTGTTATTCCATACTAAGATAACAGGTCTAACAAATTGGTCACTGATGGATTGTGTGAAACAGTCGAGTCATCATCAGCCCTAGAGGAGAACAAAACAGAAGGCAAAATAGTCTCAAGATTGCTAAGCAAATGGGAATCACTAAACCAAATATGATTAAGGGCTTTAATTCTGTGTGCAGAAATAACTCCATGTGGCAAATTAGATGTAATCCTAGGAAGGCCTGGAGTGATAAGAAAAGTGTTCATCAGAATCTGGCTTAACAAGAGCTAAGAGAAAAAAAATCACTGATCACAAATCACAAATATTCTGTTAAGGACAAATTATTCTCTGTTTAGAGAATCCCATAAGGCTTAAAGTCTACTGCGGATAAAAATAATACCTTAGGAAGAGAAAATCTGAATAAAACAGAGGTCTAAAAATATCGGGAGAATGAGGAACAGCACATACTAGAGTATCTTTAAGTGGCATGTCAACCAATTAGTAAGTGTATCTGTAGACCCTGGATTTAATGAATCCTATGTGCTTAAAGTTTCTACTTATCTGTGGTAAGGAACAGCATAGTTGGGCAATCCAGCCCAATGTCTATCCCATATGCTGTAGTTTTTTTCTAACTAAGGAACCATTAAAAATGTTATGGGAACATGAGCCTGATGTCCTTCTAGCCTTTGATCAGCAAGGGTCCCAGCAGAGATGGTTGAAACCTTTCCACAAAAGCCGTTTTTACTAAGTTTTTGTAGAACTGAAAGGTGCAAACATGTAATTCTGTCAAAACTTTTTATGAAAAACCAGATGGCTGCCTGGTGAGTCATCCCCCAGGTTAGCTGGTGACTGGCAAATTAAACAGGTGGTTCCCAAATTAGTAGAGAAGCATTCTTTATAGCAACCTGACAAGCCAAGCACTAGCTGGCTGGGAACCCGTAGGCCAGGCAGTCTTCTCTGGAAATAGGAACCTGGCAGGTTTGCCTGTTGCCTGATTTCTCTGCTGTGCTGTTGATGACAAGGCAAGTTGCCATGCTTCCCAGACAAGCTAGTCAGCCTGCAAGCTAAACAAGTCACAACTAAGAAGGAAGAAGACCAATGGAAATGAATCAAACTGTCCTCTTTGCTAAAAACTCAGCAATGCCAATATTCCTTTCTGCAATGTGCAAATTTTTTTTTTTTTCTGGAGTGCAGGAGCATGAAGGTAAAGGCCAAAACTATCTGAACTATCTCCGTAAAGCAAAATTTGGCTATCCAGATATCCTTACTTGAGGACCTTGTGTGCAGAAGCCAGCAGTAAAAGTGACATCTTGGAGGGTTAGAGAAACGAGGACTGGAAACGGAGGGGGTGCTGATTTCAGACAGGTGTGAAAGTAAAGATTGACAGCAGAGGAAAAGGAAAAGCTTTAGAGACTGTTCACATTTTATATCAAGAGCTATTGGAGAGAAATGTAACACCTTTAATACCG
This sequence comes from Apaloderma vittatum, assembly GCF_000703405.1. Lineage (NCBI taxonomy): Eukaryota > Metazoa > Chordata > Aves > Trogoniformes > Trogonidae > Apaloderma > Apaloderma vittatum. The sequence goes on from NW_009722498.1 coordinate 30,027, forward strand.
CTTTGGACTTGATTCAGATTGGCACTTCTAAAGAGACGGCTCCCATTTCTGTTAACAAACCTCAGGACCATCCTTTTATTTTCATAAGAAGCTTAAAGGATATTAATGCATAAATAACACGACATTTAAGGTGTGAGTATTCTTATGGAGCAGTCTTGAGGGAGCAGGAAACCAGCATGCAGCAGGCAAGAAGGACCTCTAGCAAGGACTGCCTGACACACAGATCTGTACCAGATCTGTGGCAGATACTCTCAGAGGTGCAATTTCAGCTAACCATTTGCATCTTGGTACACAGTTTTTCACAACTGATGATTTTCACTGGAAATAGTTTGTTGCCTGCTAGTCGTGCCACTGGGGCTGGCATGATGTTTTGAAGGTAGAAATTCTAACTGGTAAGGGATAATATGAATCCCAACAGCCAATCCAATAATAACCAGGTCAGGAAATCTACAGCTGGAGACTATCTCCTCAGTCATAACCCACATCTTCCATCTGTGTTTATTGCTGTTAACAAGCATCAGTTTTACCATTTGTTCCATTCTGAAGGATTATCCTAACTGTTCTGAAACATAATTACATAGCTAGGATTCCCATATTGTAGGAATAACACCTTAGAAACCTATCCATCCTTCTGTCTCTGTAAATGGTCAGAAGTAGAGGCTGGGAGAAAGTTAAGCACACATTTAGGCAGATTGTCACATCACGGTCTATTTGGAAGTAGGTTTTATCCAAGCACAGTTTACTTACTTATTTTCTAACTCTGTTAAAAACGCTTGTTGTTTGAGTTCGTAGGCATGTCGGATACTTCTCTAATCTCCATTTTGTTAGGTCTGGTGACTGTACATTCCCTAAATTGATCATGTTATTCTACAAAGCATTTCCTTTTCCTATTTATAACGTTTTTGATGTTGAATCTGGAAGATAAAAGATGAATAGAAACCAGATGATTTAGCTTTGGTATAGCCCTAACTACCATATACATTTCTGTCATGCCACGTCTTTTTGTCTCATTTCTGAATTAAATAGACATGATCTTTAAAGCTCTATGTGGAAAACTTTCATGTCTCAATCACTTTGACTGCTTGCCTCTGAGCCCTTTCTATTTCTGCTGTCCTTTTAGTGATAGGGCAACAGTAATCAATATTTTCAATGGTCTTGAGAGAATTCATATGAGGAAGATGGCTGAAGGACAGGTTCAAGTACTCAATCCTGCAGTTTATGGTCTTGCAAGAGATGATACAGACACAGATGCTCAAATTATCAGCCCTACTTGCTACTTCTCTGGTTCAGTAGCTCCAAATTCATCCACTTTTTTCTTGCTGCTTTCACTCTGTATCACCTCATGCCTGAACACAACCCAGACTCTCCCAGAGTTTTCAGCAGATGCTTGATAGTCCTGGAATTCTTACATGGCTATTGCATGTGATTCTGGATGAATCTTCTGTTCTAAGTCCTAAATCAATATTAATCACTGAGCATAATCCAGTGAGACATAGCACCTTGCTGTTCAAACAGTAGATCATCCTCTGTGCCTTCAAAAGATCATCTGGTTGATAATACAGTGGGGGGGGGGAATCTTCCCCTAATTGAGTAGGAAAAAAATAGCTTTATTGTCATATATTAAAGGACTGGTCTTGATAGTTCTGTTTGCAATACTGGTGGGTGAGTAAGGAGGGGAACTGTTAACATTTGTGGAGGGGCAATCAGTGGCTGGACATACGTAAATTGCTGCTTTTATTTGCCATGACCCAGATTCAGACAGTAGTGCACTAGAAATTACTCCAACATAAAATGCTGGATAATCAATTCCTACATGAGCTTTTCTTTGTAACAAATAAACAAAACCAAATTCTAGCCTTTCTTTCTGAAGGAATTCTTTCATAAATGACCTGAAAAGTGCCAAGATGTCAGACTGCCTGCCTGAATCAAAAGATGGCAGCAAGGCACCAGCTCCTTAAATTCTAAAACCCATATGAGTCTGGTAATTGAACTGGCAAGTTGTAAAGAAGGAATCCTTTCTTTGGGCCACTACACAGCAATAAGAGATCTCTGAACTGCTGATTTAAAGGAAAGATACGGGATAAGAACTGCGCCAGCACATCCTACTGATTTACTGTAGAGCTGAAGTTGTGGCAGTTCTGTAATACCTTACTGCAGTCTGGATGCTTTATACTTTAGCCACCTCTATCAATTTACTTTGGGTAGCACAGGGGGACAGTAATAGTGACGACAGAACAGGTTTTATGGCAGTGTAGTACAAGGGACTTCGGGATACTAACTCAGCAGCTTGCTTGCAGGGTTGTCCTAATGGTTCATTTCCAGTGCTTCTCTTGCCTAGACTGCCTACGTTAAAGCCTGTATGAGTCTCCCTGCCTACACCGCAAATGTGTTTTATGATTTCAGTGTTGACTTACTTCTGGAGACAGTGTGCATCATGTGAGTACTGCTCTTATCAATAGTAGAGGTTTTAGACTTCTAAGCAAGATCTTGTTAGTGAGTGTTTTTCATCAGCACATTCTGAGGCTAGATTTGTACAAAGAACTTGGCACTGAAGGAGTTTTATAAGCATCTTGTGGCTTTTTTTCTTGATATCACTAAGTGCAGGGCAAGTAGATGGTTTAGAAAACCCTAGTCCGTCTTTAAGAGTCCCAAATAGCTTTTAAAAGCTTGAGCTGTAGTACCATGTTCCTCAAGCAATGCTGAGCATCCCTAATGTATAGGCACCTAAATTTTGCTGGCATACATTATAAATGTGAACTAAAATGTTCTGGAAATTTGAGCAGGTAGTTTGAGCAATATCTCTGGAGCCTGGTCAGACACAGATCAAATTCAGCTCTGCTGCATTAGGTGATTTGGGGTATGCCATGCAGGGTTAAATGTCCACATGCATTTATTTGTCTGATTCCAAATAAAGTATTTTAGTACCTGCCTGAACTTGGAAAAAAGTAAATTTCTCTAAAATTGTTCCACGGGTTCCTAAAATGTCACCTAAGCTTGTCCCCAATCCGCTTGTGCAGAGAACCGTCTGAACTTTACACTGCTGGGAAGCTAGATGCCAATTAATGCCTAAGCACTGTCAGAAATCATAAAGTAGATGTATCTAATTCTTTTTGGAAGCCAGTCAGTGACATTTTCAGAGTTCAGTTACATTCCATGCAAAATGTGGAAGGAGGAGAGGTTATGTGGTTTTGATTTTGCAATGAGGCAGATAGGAAACTCACACGAGATGCTGCAGATGCAGCCTCACTCCTTTATTTTTTTGAATACCCCTTCCTCATGTCTTAACCACCAGGGGCCAGAAAGCCTTTCTTATTCTTTTTCCCTTCTCCCTTTTTTTGGCCTGATGAATATTTAATGATCCTATATAAAACAGATCAGCTTCCTCCTTTTTCAAGAGAGTGATGGTCCGAGCATTCGCTTAAAAGGTAGGAAATAAGCATTCAACCACCATATAACAGACGAGTGACTTAACCTGTATCTCATGCATCCTCTGGGCATTCAAGAGGGAACATCAGCTGCTTCTGCATTTTGTCAGAAAAAGTTTGGTTTAAGCTGTTAATATGGGAAAGGGTTCAAAATTATTTTTCCCCAGCAAATAATTTCTGAGAAAGAACGTATCCAGGAGACAATTTATGTCTTTGGTGTTTCTTATACTCTACAGTCTACCTTTTCAGTAATAAACTCACTTGTATGGACCTTGTTGTGAAGCATCTAAATAACACCAGGGAGAAAAAAAACAGCATCTGCGTTTACTGCATTGTGCAGCAGCTCTTTTTATGATTCACGCCCTCAGTATCTCTGTGCTTTAGTTGTTGTGCGTAAAAGCACCATGTAATGTTACTTCTTTGTTTTATAGGTGTAGTTTTGAAGTTAGTGAAAACTGAGAAGGAATATTCATTGCAGGGCTTGTTTCTTAATGCATATCTCTTACCAGAACCAATGAACCACAGATGAGTGTGTAGGTGAGGGAAATTCACCTTAAAAAATAATGTACCTTTTCCAATATATTTCTGAAGGAGCCAGGAAAAAAAATGTAAGTTGAGAAATAGAAAAAATATGGAATAAAAAGATAGGAAGCAGCTCACAGATGAATAGCGGGCTAAGAGTTTAATGCTCATTAAAAAACCTGAGCATGATTAGTGAGTTAAGATGATAACCATGTTGTCTGTCTTTATGTATGTGGGAAGGACTGTGTGTGGATCATTGAAATCCACTTGATTTTTTAACAAACCTATTTGGTTGTGTGGCTGTTCACTGTCTGATTCTCAGACCTAAATTACAGTGGCTGCAAAGTGCCTCATTGTCATCCTGCAAATACTGATCTGCATCCATCCTCCAGCTGATCTAGTGCCGAAAACCTGAGGGGCTGTGATAGTTGGAAAATCTCCTCCCTCTGTTGATCCTGTGTATGTGGCATTTTTAGATCTGAGGTTTTATTATGATTTTTATTTTCAGTTTCTTTTTTCCTTATTAACATTTTTCAGGAAGAATGACATACTTGTTTCCTGTAGCTTTGTCCTGAGCAATGAGTCAGGAAATAATCAAGGTACAAAAAGTCAGCAGCATAATGTGTTCCAGTATTTTGTTTTATTTTAATTTTGAAACAGTGTTGAAGATGGAATAGTTTGAGCAACTATAGGAAGAATTCTAGTGGAATGATTCAAATTCCAGCTCTAAAAAGAATCCATTTCTGTGATTAAAATTAAGGTCCAGCTGTCTGATAATCTATTTATAGCCCATATCTTTTTTAATTTTATATTT